>NC_072480.1:29537500-29837500 GCF_027574615.1 Eptesicus fuscus
TGATAGTCCTATATTATTATGCTGATTTCTATGTTGATTTTTAATGATTAGTTATTAGCTTATCATAGGAATGGTGCCAATTTTGAAATGATTAAAATGAAATATGTTAGGTTCACTATAAAATATCACATTATAAAGAAAAGAACCATAAAACCCCAATATGTGCATGTAACACGTGTGTTTTTAGCTTGTATCTCTTCTAGCCCTACTAAACAGTTCAGAAAAAATATTTTATATATTTTTATTGAGTTCAAAGAGTAAAAGAAAGCGAGAGAGAGATAGAAACATCAATGATGAGAGAGAATCATTGATAGGCTGCCTACCGCATGCCCCTTACTAGGGCATGTGCTTGCAACCCCAGCACATGCCTTGATCGGGAATGGAACTGTGACTTCCTGGTTCATAGGTCGACACTCAACCACTGACCCACATCAGCAGGGCGGAGAAAAAATATTTGAACAAAACTGCTAAGCAGGGCATTAACACTTTTATAAGTTATAATACTTTACTGTTCAGACATTATGCCAGAGTACTAGCCATTGCATGTAACTAAAACTTAAATGTCCAATATTAGAAAACAAATTTTCATGGAAAACTATCCAAATAAATTATATGGGATAATGACTTACCGAAAATTCCAATTATTATTTACTTTATTTTTGATACCTCATATATCTACTGTTAAAACACAATGATCTCAAATGCTATTGAGGTGTATAGGCTATTTCACAGCATTCGATTTAATGCTCTGCTGTTCTCCCCCTATTCTACTATTTTTGTGTTGTTTCTTCTCTCCAGTGATAGGTGTCACATACTCAGGAATTGCTAACCACTAGCCGACTAATTTATTTTATATACTGCTTATACATTTTGTATTTTTTTAATGTTTTTATTGATTTTAGAAGGACAAGGAAGGAGGGAAAGAGAGGGAGGGAGGAAGGGAAGGAGTGAGGGATTTATTAGTTACCTCCTATACTGGGAACCAAACCCAAATCCTGGACATGTGTCCTGACCAGGAATAGAACCTGGGACCTTTCGGTGTACAGGAAAATGCTCAACCAACTGAGTCACACTGGCCAGGGCAGTAAGTATTTTCAAAAAAGGACACTACTTTTCATAAATACTCAGAAAATATGATCTACATCTTTCTTGGAGGAAGGCTGTATTCCAGATTCCTGAGGTTACCATGTAGCATCTACAGCTAAAAAACAAAGCACCATCTATGTTTTTATCACTAGCTTCATTCACACATTTCAGAAACAGTCATAAGTCTGGTATAATAGTGCTATAAATTATCTATAAAATATGAATATATGCAATCCTTAATATCCCAAGAACAAGATGGAATAAAGGGTCTAAATGATATTGTAATAGATAGAGATTAATGTAATTATAAAAGAATACCCCCATAGTAGACATTAGAAAGCACAAAAATATGATTAATAATAATTACTATTATTCAAGAGGAATTGAATAATTGATGGCGAGGTAATAAAATCTAAATGTGAACATCATGTACAAAACTAAGAAGTTGCATATGATTATAGAGTTAAATGTAAATAGTAACCACAGAAAGGACACTAAAAGAAAATTAGCATGACAAATTAGCTCTTTCATGGTGAGAGAAAGACTTCTTAATCATAAAAAACAATGGAAAACATATACAAAGATTGATATCTGACAACATGAGAGAAAAACACTAATGGCAAAAGACTTAAAGCAATTAAAAAGCAAGGAAGCTGGGAAGATAATCCTGCTTCAAAATTCACAGAGCACTTGTTTACCTTCATTTAGCATACTATGAGGTCTAAAGAGGAAGATGGGTAAAATGTGTGTAAACTCAATTAAAAGAATAAGAAAAAAATGACCAAAATAAATGTAACATGCTAAACCTCAGGAGAAAGCAAAGAGAGAAAACAAATTGTTAAAACATAATCTAAATTGAAAATTGAGTAAGATTAATAAGAATACTTAAAATTATTATTTCCATTTGAGAAAACGTAAATTCCACTCAAGAAATCTAGTCTATGGAAACAACAACATATAGAGAAGGTTATACCATTAAATATGTTAACAAAAAAAAAACCACTGAAACCTGTAAAGAATTTTAGTGAGTTTATTTGAGCCAAACTGTCGACATATGCCAGGAAGCAGAACCTCAATGAATTGAGATAATGCTCCAAAGAATGGCGGGTTATATCTGTATTTATACATTGCCATCAAAGGAGGGACATAGGTGGGCTACATGAAATTCATTGGTGACGGATTAAGGAGGTGGGATAAAGTCAAACAGTGGGAAACCCCTGGGATTGGATAAAAAGTAAAATGATGGACACATACTTAGGTGGGTACAGGAACAATTAACATGATAATGAAGGAATTTGAGGCATCTGTCCTGGTGCCCACCACATTTGGTTGTGCCCCAGGGGCTCCAGCAAAAGAGGAAGTTACAAGTTACCCAGACATCTCACAGATATGTTATCTTAGAGGCAAAAAAGGCAAATGTGCTCAGGAAAGATCTAAGTTGATCTTTGTCAGGGAAAATATCAGCCTAGGAATGACTGCCCACTATAACCTGTTTGTAGTTAAATATTTAATTTTCAGACCATCTTTTGTGGTTATTTTAGGTCTCTGAGTTTTCAAGACTGCCACACAGGCCTCCCCTGAGCTTGTCAGGTTAGCAGGTGGCTTCTTTCGTTCACAAATACTAGTAATCAAAAGCACAGAATTCCTCTAAGGCATAATATAGTAATTGAGGGAGAAAGAAATGATAGTTTTATATTTTAGGCAATAGGGCAGAGAGATACTTAAAAGAGAGAAGGAGATATAAAAAATATATATTTTTAATCTTAATAGGAAATGCATTTCTGAGCTGTCCCGAAAGTAAGAAAAGCAGAAATCCTATGAGAAAATAACTAAAGAAATGAAAGAAAAGTTTGAAACACTGGGCAGGAACAAAAGACATTACTAAAAAGAAACAAAAAGATTTAATGGAAAAATGTAGAATTTTTAGAAATCATATGTATAAATAAAACTAATGAAATTACAAATTGAACATATGAATTATACATCATTAGATAACAAAGATAAAATATATTACATGAAAGACTGAAAAGAAGCTATTCAAAGTGTAACATAAAGAGATGGAAAAATACAAGGTTATGAGATATAAAAGATTAGTAATGATACCTAAAAAATATCTTACGAGTTCCAAAAGGAAATCACAAAAAGAATAGGAAAGGAGCATATATGAACAGAAAATATCAGATAATTTTGCAGAATTACAGAAACACAGAACATCAGATCAAGAAGGCTCAAAAAAACTCAAACATAATAAAAATTTAAAAATAATAAAAGCCACACTAGATAGCTCCCTGTAAAACATCAAGCATTTGGGAAGTCATATATTGGGATCATTCAAACACTGATGGTGGAAAAGTAAACTAGTACATCACAGAACAGGTATATATTTAGAGCAGGGCCACCATACATCTCTAGAGCAGGGGTGGGGAGCCTTTTTTTCTGCCAAGGGCCATTTGGATATTTATAACATCATTCTCGGGCCACACAAAATTATCAAGTTAAAAATTAGCCTGTTCTATTTGGTCAAACATTTAATTAACTTGCCCCTAATGCTTTGGCAGGGCCGGACCAAATGATTTTGAGGGCCTTATAGGCCCACTGGACGGATGTACCCCACCCATGCTCTAGAGAGACACACAGTAAATATTTTACGATTTGTGAGCCACACAGTCTCTGTCACAGCTTCTCAATTCTGCTATTGTAGCACAAAAGCAGCCATAAACAATGTGTAAATAAATGTGCTGGTTAAGTTCCAATAAAACCTTGTTCAAAAAAACAGGCAACAGACAAGATTTGGCTGAAAAGCCATAGTATGCCACTCCCTGCCTTAGAAACACCAAAAATGGGGAACCCACATTCAACCAAGCATTGAAAGAATAAAGTATGATATTCAAAGTTTACTTTGCAGATAAATATACTTTATTCCTTTACTTTCTTCTATATTTATAATTCATTCACTACTTCCAGGTGTTAATCCATAATTAAAATAGCATGCACATTAAATACACTATTTAGAAGAATTGAACTAGTTTTTTAATAGTTTATTAATAAATTATTTTGTGGAAAACATTTACTATAACTAAGAGCAAAAAAAAATACAAAAGGGTTGAAAATGGCCTAATACAAAACACACTATTCAGAAGACAGCACAGATCTTATTATTTTTAATGTTTAAAAGTTGCTGAGAATAATATGAAACTCAATTAAAGCCTCCAAAAGTCTCATTAAAATTAATATTTTTACTAACATGCATTTTATCCTTCAAAATGTGATTATACAGATCCCAGTGGGAAGCTTTGAGTCGGTGAAGGAGTGTAAAGTGTGCAGATTTTGGAACCAGTCACATGTTTCCTGCAAGGGACCTTATAAATATTTAAACCTTTATGCTAATTTGTAGGTTCCTCTCTTTACAGCTCTACTGCCCCCTCCAAAAAGTCTATAAAGCATAAGAACCTTGTAGCTCCTGAGCCACCTCGTGATCCTGAAGTGGCTGGAATTCTACCTTTTATGCTGGGCCCAGAGACTTTGCCAAAAACCTTGTAAACAAAAAATACAAGGAACCTAACCCACCTTTAAATAAACAGGTATATAAATGGGTGATTTTAGATCCTTTTCTCAAAATTCTATGAATATTTCAGTTAAGAGAAATCTAAGAAAAATTATCTTAGATTTCTAAATAACAAGATAGAGTCTTGTAACTATCATAAGACTCTCTTCTCAGAATTCAGTATCTCAAAAGACTGAATTTCATAGCCAAAAATCTGCTGTGAATCAAACTATGATTACTGAAAAAATTTTAAGAAATTAAAATCTTGAAAGAGGTACCTAGTGCTGCTTAAAGCTTAAACCATGACATTTGTTGCAATCAGAGAGGGCAAGAACAATACTAGCATGGATTACATCCTAACATAACACAGTGTGAATACTGAACCTTTTGATCTTATACTTTAAAACATGATTTGCAATTATATGAATGGATACATATTTTCTAACTGAAGCAAACAAAATAGTATCCTGCTCTATGACAAAGTAATTTTGTTATCTCTAAATAGGAGTCAATATAACATATACCTATAGGAAATTTTCAAAATGAGTCATCTTATTCAAGTACTACACCAACCAGATTCCCTACTTACAATGTTAACACTACTACCTATCTGGTGGGCTGTGGTAAGAACTAACAGCCTAATACACACTAGCACGTAAAGGTAATTACTATTATAATTAAACTTGAAATACTTTTTAACACATGTTCTATAATCTATATATGTAATCTATATATATAAAAGCCCAGCAACCAAATGGCAGAACAACCGGAACAACCAGTTGCTATGACACGCACTGCAGCGGCCAACCGGCCTGATCTGGGCCCCAATCGCCCTCAGCCAACCACCTGCAACCCCTCCCCCCAGCCGGCCCTGCCCCCGATTGGCACCCCTATCCTGATCAGGGGCACTCTGGCCAGCCAACCACTCATGACCCCTCCCCCGTGCCAGCCCTGCCCCTGATCAGCCCCCCCAACCCCAATCGGGGACGGGCCGCTGGACCTCACCTGTGCACAAATTCGTGCACCAGGCCTCTAGTATGTAAATAATAATAAAGAACCCTGTTCAACAAGTCACATATTCTCCTTCTAGATGAATATGTAAGCTAATTTACCATGACTGACCCGTCTAAAAAGCACTCTATTCAATATTTCTTCAGGACCCATAATGTATTTATAGAGTCAAGACCAGGAATTTTTAATGCAGGTCATGGACAGTTTTCAAGAAAATAACCATCTCTTTCATTTCACAGAGCACAAAACTTTTTGACATTATCCAAGTTAATAATGCTCTAAACTGAGACGATGTTCCTTTAAGGGGAGAAATTCCATGAAATATTTGTATTATGTAATAATCACAAAACCTATGGTGATCTAAGCACAAAACAAAAACAAAAAGTTATTTCTAAATCAGACTACATGTCCATCACACACATCTGAAAGACAGGGCTCTCTAACTTACGATCCTCCTATCAGGATGATGGACTCCATTCTGACTGCCATTCTGGGTGAAAGACTGGAATTTCTCCCACCAGCCATTAAATGCTTCCACACAAAAGTCACCTCATCTCCACTAGCACTATCATTGGCACAAGGAACTCACATGGTCTACACCTAACTTGAAAGAGGCAGTCCTGAGCACTCAACTTGTAGCCAGAAATAAAAAAAACTGTGTATTTGCAAGCATTAATGTCTGTAGATGAATTCAAGGATCTCAGCTGCATACACTGCAGAAGAGGGATGGCCCTCCATCACAGTGACTATGAAAGGAAGGAAGTTCCAGAACTTTCACAAAAGGAATGTCAACTTTGCCTTTTGCACACATAGCTTTACCTCCCTCTTTAATCAAGAACATGGATCTTTATACTCTCAACAAAAAAATTTATTCATACTTACTAAAAGCTTACTTGAGGTATATATAATTGAAAGGCAGGCTAAAAGCCATGTTAACTGTTCATGCCTCTCCTCATTATATCCCACCTGCACCATCAGAAAATATTATATACAGATATTATCTCAGTTCCAAGCAGAACTATATCTGATGCATATAAAGCATCAGTTAGAAATGAGTTAGAAGCAAAACTATTTGCCCTCTCTTCAACAGTAATTCAGTCAGGAAGACAATTCAATACTAAGCATTTAGCTCCCTATACCAGTAATTAAATCTAAAATATTTCCAGTCAGTACTTTTGAGGAAAGGCTTTGAACTGTTCAGATGGAATAATGAAATGCATTTTACTCATGATTCCTTATTTACATTAATATTCCAACCTCCTTTGTGTGTGATCAAGTACTACAAATAACAGAGATTCAGAGGCTTAAAAGAAATAATCCACAACAAAATTTATTTCAAAATTTGTCATCACTTACTTCCTTAATTATTTATATACTTAAAAAATAAAATTTGCCCTAGCGGGTTTGGCTCAGTGGATAGAGCCTGTGGATGAAGAGCTCTGGGTTCTATTCCAGTCAAGGGCACATGCGGGGAGTTGTGGGCTCAATCCCCAGTAGGGGGCGTGTAAGAGGCAGCTAATCAATGTTTCTCTTTCATCATTAATGTTTCTATTTCTCTCTCCCTCTCACTTCCTCTCTGAAACTAATAAAAATAAATTTTAAAAAAAGAGAATTTAAAGGGTACATTTCTTTTCAGTTATGGGAGATATATTTTCATTCTAAACAGTTTTCTTTCATAATATGCATTTATCTTTTGAAGAATTTAAACCATAAGTTGCCTAAAGTTATCTCTGAATTTATTATGCAAATTATTAAAAAATAACATAAAAAATAAGTCACAAAGTAAATGAAGTAATTTAAAGGAACCAGCTCTAGTACTTTTACTAATTTAATTGTATTAAAATATTCTACTTACAAAGGTTCTGGGCAACTTTAGAATCTAGAAATTTAAGTTCTTTAATTTTCTTTTTAAGAGCTTTCTTCTCTTCAAAATACTCCTCTTCTCTTCTCTCTGCAAAACCAAGGATAGATCCATGTTAGGGGCAGAAAGGCATTCAATTGCTAAAGGGCAGGATAGGAATTTTCTATTATGAAATAATCTAAAAAAAGATAATACATTTTTAAATCACAGTTATAACAATAATTAATAGATATCCCAAGACCTAAACTATTTCAGATAGGCACTAGTGGCTCTTATGCTAGAAAAACTATTAAGAGTAAATATTTAAAGGTCTAACAGAAGTCACAAAAATAAACCTAATGTACACTTTGGAAACCAATCCCACTGAATGTTAGCTCATTTGAACAGTATACAAGATACAATTATAAAATATATATATAGACTTACACTTAGGAAAGGTGAAGAAATTAGCTATAAAAATGCTAAACAAAAACAGGCACACAGCTCTTTTATGTTTTATACACCATGCTTATCTATCTATAATAATAAAAACATAATATGCTAATGAGACCAGACATCCGGACGTCCTTCTGGACAAAGCCGTGGGGGCTGAGGAAGAGGTGGTTAGAGGCGATAGGCAGGTAGGCAAGTGGTTAGGGGTGAACAGGCAGGCAGGCAGGTGAGCGGTTAGGAGCCAGTGGTCCCGGATTGCGAGGGGGATGTCCCAGACTGCGAGATGGTGCAGGCCGGGCTGAGGGACCCGCCCTCAAACCCCGTGCATGAATTTCGTGCACCAGGCCTCTAGTCTATACATATAAAAAGCCAGCGACCGGAACACCGGAACAACCTGTCACTATGATGCCCACTGCAGCCAGCGAAGCAGCCTGATGGGGGTTGGGGCCACCCGGCCAACCTCCCATGGCCCCTCCTCCCAGCCAGCCCCACCCCTGATCAGCCTCTCCCACCCTGATCAAGGGCAGAGAGGCCACCAGCCACCCCCCCTCGTGGCCCTTCCCCCCAACTAGCCCCGTTCCCAATCAGCCCACCCCACCCCGATTGGCCCACAGCACCTCCGCCTGGTTGGTCCCGCCCCCACTGACTCCCCCTACCCCAATTGGGCGCTGGGCCCACCGGCCAATCACCCATGGCCCCTCCCCCCAGCTGGCCCAGTCCTGACCAGGCTTTACTTATTCATTCATTCAACAAAAAAATATCCTATATAATAAAAGGCTAATATGCAAATAGACCGAACGGTGGACCAACCAAATAACCGGTCGCTATGACATGCACTGACCACCAGGGGGCATGAGTGGAACATGGTGGGCATTGGCAGCAGGCAGCAGACCGCAGAACATGGCGGGCATCGGCTGTGGCGGGATGGTGGAGCAGGTGAGCGGGCGTACCAGACCAAGGCAGGGCGCTGGTCACTGTCACTGGGGTGAGCCTCTGGTGGTTACTGAAAATTCTTTGCTCCCACGAGCCACGGTCCCACCCAGCGCTCATACCTGCTGATGGCACCGGCCCCCCTCACACCCGCTGGCAGCACCTGGTGCCGGCCCCAATTGCTCAGTGCCGTCAGTGGGTGTGAGTGGCGGCTGCCGGACCTCATCACCCCTCAGGGCTTCTCCACTCCCCCTTGCTCCTGAGGGGCGATCGGGGCCAGCAGCTGCCTCTCATACCTGCATCTGGCATTGGAGCCACTCCTCACACCCACTGCCGGTGCCCTGCACCAGTCCCAATTGCTTAGCACCGTGAGTGAGTGCCAGCAGCGGCTGCAAGCCACGATTGCCCCTGAGGGCTTCTCCCCCTCCCCCTGCTACTGATGGGCAATTGGAGCAGCAGCCGCTGCTCTCACCCACTGACAGCACTGGCCCTGCTCTCACCCGCTGCTGGTGCCGGCCCCAATCACTCCCGCTGACAGCGGGTGCAAGCGTGGCTGGTGCTGTCAGTGCATGGGAAAGGCGGCGGTGGAAGTGGGGCTGCTGGCAGACAGGGGACCCAGGGCTGCGGCAGCAAGGGCCGGGCGGGGGCAGAGAGGATGGGCCGAGACCCACCCCTGTGCCCACCACAGCCTTGCGGCCCACAGTTCCTTTCAAGGTGCATGAATTCGTGCACTGAGCCCCTAGTTTATTTTTTATAAGCACCAACTAAACGGGTCTGTGCTAGGCAATACAGAAATAACACTAGACAAAACAGAGATACCTGGCCTCACAGAATTTAAGAACCAACAGAGGTGAACACAAAGTAAGTGGCAATTATAATACACAGATACATCTGCTATGTTTTGGTAAGAACCACAGAAAAAAGAATAGCCCCTGAACCCATACTTGTCAGGGACAGTCTTCATGGAATAAATTATATCTAATGAAAAGCTTATAAGAGAAAAAGAGATAGCCAGGTGAGAAGGTTTGGGGATGGAGGGAGAAAGGTCAAGTAGTGGAAGAATAGTGTTTGAATGTAGAAAAGGTGCAAGAACATGAAGGGCACAAAAAGAAGTGAGAATAATGAGCAGAAAATACTGAATGGAAATAAATGACACCAGAAACTAATCAGGCACCAGATCATGCAAGACCTTTTAAACAAGGTTAAGAAGTCTGGATTTTTATCCTCCAAGCACTGAGGAGCCATTTAAGGTATAAGTATGTGACAGACAGCAAAATAATTGCATTTAAAGAAAAACTCAGACTGTTGAGGTGAACTGAAAGAGTGGTAAAAGTAATGGTGGAGGGCAAGACAGAAGGGAGTAACATTAATCCAAATGACAGTAAATGGCACCCTCACCTAGAGCAGCAACAACTGGGATGGAGGGAAGAGTTCCAAAAGTGAAATCCAGCCCACATCTGTCTCCTGAATTACAGACCTGAATATCCAACTGCCTACTCTCTACATCTCTACCTCGATGTCTTGTAGGCACATTCAATTTGACATATCCAAAACCACACACACACACACACACACACACACACACACTCACACACACACACCTCCACACGTATTCTTCCAACAGTTTTCCTCATCTCAGAAAATGCTGTTGTTGCAATTTCTCAAGTCAATAAGGGTGAATTCATCCTCCTTTTCCTGAAAACCCTATTCAAACCCATCAGTGAATCCGCCAATTCTAACTACAAAATATTCACTAAAATAAGCATTCTTCACATCTCCCTGGTTACTACTTCTCCCTGCTTGTGGCTACGATTCTTTCTCACCTAGACTACAACTGCTTCCTAACTCATCTCCTACATCCAGGCTTGACCAACTCTAGTCTCTTCATTACAGTGCATCAGAAAAATCCTGTTATAAACCTTACTGGAAAAGATTCCCTTAATGGTTTGTACAGAACAGCAACCCCGGCAGGCCCCCAACCACTGCATTCCCTATCACCATCATTCTTACCCTTTTTTCCCTCCTCCAAAGCACTTACTCCTCACATACTATAAATTTGATATTGTATCTCTTCCCCTATTAGAAAACAAGTCCTTTAAAAGTAGAAACTTTGGCCCAGCCTGCATGGCTCAGTGGTTGAACATAGACCTGTGAACCAGGAGGTCATGGCACATGCCCAGGTTTCGTGCTCGGTCCCCATGTGGAGTGTGCAGGAGGCAGCCGATCAATGGTTCTCTCTCATCATTGATGTTTCTGTCTCTGTCTCCCTCTCCCTTCTTCTCTGAAATGAATTAAAAAATATTTTTAAAAAATAAGTAAATAAATAAATAAAAGTAGACACTTCGTTCACTATTGTATTCTAAGCACCAAGAATAAGGTCTGGAACACAGCAAGTACTCCATAAATGTCTGTTAGGTGAATGTATGTATGTATGTATGTATGTATGTATGTACAGCTGTTTGTGTGTAGATATATATGAACTTGCAAAATAAAGGAGAAAGAAGGGGGCACTCAGGTTGCTTAAGCAACCAGGCAGATGCTGCTGTTGTTTGTTTAATTCAGAAACAAATGAGCAATAGGTTTGAACAAGTCCAATTTTAACCACATTCAGTTGTACAAGAGGTAGCTGGATGTAGAGACTGGAGAAGAGAAACCAGGATGGAGATACATGTTATCAGTTCTGTTACTAATCCCAGTCACAGTCAGAGGTTTCCCAGGTACCAGCAAATAATGACACATTTGTCTCGTTATTGCGAGTACTTATACCTTTTCCTTGACTTGTCATATTGGTTAAAAGTTTCGGATGAAGACTAATAAACTTATGTTAGTGGACTTTGTTTCCTTTGCCTGACCAAATGGCCATACTCTACTTTTGAGAAAAAAAAAATATTTTATTTTATCTTTATCACATAGAGAAGAGATGATTGTCATTTTTTTCATCAGTTTATTTCTCAATTCCAGTATCCTTTCACTTTCTGAAACATGTTTTAGTCCACTTAAAGAAAAGAGTAAAAGAAACTAGTAAGCTTTAATTTTAACCAGCACTTACTGAACATCTACTAGGCACTGCACTGAATACTTTATATTGCACTTTCTTGAATAATTATCAAAATAAGCATACTCCCACTACTATCATCATCATACTAACGATGCAAAAAATAATGCTTAGGTTAAAGTAAATTTAAGCAACAGGTCCAATAAAAGAATAAAGATTACTAGAATTTGACTCTAATATTCTTTCTGCTAATTATGAAATACTGTATATTAGGTGTCACATTAAAAAAAAAGAAAAGTGTACCACTAGCAATCTTGACCACTTCAAACTCCAAATTAGAGACAGAAACAATTTTAATCAATTCTGCCTTTTTACAAAAATGACAAATTAGACTCTTGCTGAGTTTAATGTGCAGTATAACAATAATGCAATTAAATTATGTGGGTATTTTTACCCCTTTCTTCTCTGCTACTATATATAGTAAAAGAATGGTTGGGGAAAGATAGAACATGGACAAAGGAATAAGAAGCAGTTTTCTAAGAGAGAAAACAACAGGATTTAAAAAAAAAACAACACAAGGTAGAAATATGCTTTTATTGATATGAAACCAGGTAATCAGACTATTATCCAAATAAAATTATTTGGACAAAATCTTTTATATAGAGAAATAATGAAAAATATTGTTGAAAAAACTGCAGCCAGATAATGGACTGCCTCAAATCAATGGAAAACCAGTGAAAATGTTTACACAAAGGTCACTGATAAAGCAGGGTCTAAATGTTGGCAGCAATAAGAGGATGCATTAAAGAGGAGTAAGAATAAAGGAGGACATTTAGTGGGAATAAAGTTTTTCACAAAATCCTATTTCAGCTACCCATGCTGACAGTATCTCTGTGAAATACTAGCCAGGAGAGAGTGCAGGGTCCCACAGGGAACTCAGGTTTAAAATCTAGACACCAAAGTCCTGCATCCTCCTGTCCCGTCATATCCCAACCACTGAATCTCATTGGGGTTTACATCCTTCATCTATGACCTGGGGACACCGGTCCTTTAAGAGGAGTTGTAGGAAAGAAATGAACTGATAATTACCTTCCTATGACTTTCCCTCACTTCCAGCAGTGACAGAGAAATGGGGACAAGAATCAAAGTGCCTAACCACAACTCAGGAACCTACAAAGACAGCACATTTTAAGATTCATCCCACCCATTGATCGAGTTCTCTTCTAAAATCAGTACAAAATACACTAAAAAAATCAACAGATTGTTGCAGAGATAAGATAAAACTCTGAATCATGAAGTCAGATTATTAGAGCCATCTATAATTGTGATCTAGCTTTTTTGCCATTAGAGGCCTGTGTTAATCTTACTTCCTAGAGGTATTGTGTAAGGCTGCATTTTTCCGAGGAAAGATTAATACTGTTCAAAATTGGTTCTGATCACTGACACAGCATAAGCCACATGTTTATAAGGGTTTTATGTCAGAATGAAGTCAAAGATGACAAAGCTTTCTATGTTGTTGAGAGCCATGAACTAACAAGTCTTTTTTAATTACATTTTCTCTTTATTCTTTTTCTATTTTCGAAGTTTCAAAAATAGCCCCAAAATTATATTTTAAAAATCTCCATTTGAAATATTTTGTTCATTAAATTTTTATTAAAATCATAATTCCCCGGTACATCTAATTCCAGTTCATTTTCCATTATGTTTCAATCGCATTGATTTAATCACATGTGACCTTTTTTCAGGAATAACATTCCATTTAAGCTTTATCATATAGCATTTCACTATTGCAAACAGTTCTAAAATAAATTTGCAAGTTATCTAGCAGAGGCACAAAAAGCAATACTTGAGTTTTCTCTTTTCATAATTGAGTACAGCAGTCCCCCCTTATCCATGGTTTTACTTTCCACGGTTTCAGCCAACTGTAGTCAATGGCAGCCCGAAATAGTAAATGGAAAATTTAAGAAAACAATTCCTACATTTTAAATTATGTGCAGTTTTGAGTACTTCACATCATCTCATTATGTAGGCACTGTATCATATCACAGCATCACAAAGAAGGGTGAGTACAGTACCAGATATTTTAAGAGAAAGATACACTACATTCATATAACTTATTACAGTATGTTGTTAAATAATTATCCTATTTTTAATTAATTTTATTGTGCCAAATATTTACATTAAATTTTACCATAGTTATGTATGTATGGGAAAAACATAGCACATATAGGGTTTGGTACCACCGGTGGTTTCAGGTATCCACTGGGAGGTCTTGAAACGTATCCCCTGCAGATAAGGGGGGACTACTGTATCAGTAAATACTACTAGTAATTGTTTATTCAATTTTGGTTGGTGCTTCCCGGTTACATGTATTTGATTTCAATGATTTAAAGTACTAAGCATTTCAATTTTTTTCTTGTGTTCATTTAGCACAAATGCTATTAAATTTTACATGCCACATGTTTTCAATAAATTACCTTTTGTTCATTAGATTGTTTTTACACCAGCCTTGAGAAGACAAAAATATTCCTGATTAAATAAACATTCTCTATAACACTGATAGAAGCCAATCAAGTCAAATCAATTATAGAAATAAAGCAGCATAAGTCACATATTTAGGGAATGAAAACTGAAGCCTTGTACAATCTTCAAATGGGGTAAGAGGTATTAAACTAGAGATTGTTTGCATTAATTGTGTTTATGTTTTTTTAAATATATTTTATTGATTTTTTTACAGAGAAGAAGGGAGAGGGACAGAGAGGTAGAAACATCAATGAGAGAGAAACATAGATCAGCTGCCTCCTGCACACTCCCTACTGGGGATGTGCCCACAACCAAGGTACATGCTCTTGACTGGGATCGAACCTGGGACCCTTGAGTCCGCAGGCCTACGCTCTATCCACTGAGCCAAACCGGTTAGGGCTAATTGTGTTTATTTTTCTTCTTGCTTTCTAACTATTGAGGTTCTAAGAGACTAATAAAGAATGTCAAAATTTTATAGGGTTCAAATTTTAGAAGCAGAACAGCCCTGGAATATGAAGTTTAATCATCTCATTTTAGTGAGGAGGAAACTTAAGCATAGAGGACTTATTTACCGATGGTCACACAAAGGGCAGCTCCCAGAAAAGAGCACTGACCATCATACCACAGGCCCAGAGCAGCCTCAGGGCAGGGAATGCGCATGAGGAAAGCACTCTGCAACCAAGCACATAGAAGAGAAATAGCACCCCAGGCTCTGCATTTACCCTAATGGAATTTTCCCTTGCTGTACATGGTCTGTGGCTGAGTAAGTGGGAAGGTGAATGGACCTGAAGGAGGGAAGAAAAATGCTTGTTCCCCTGAACACAATGAGCGGGATTTAAAGCTATGGAAAAACAGTAACAACAAGACACTGGAGTTGCACCCAATTCTACTCCCAAATGGTGGCTCACTTTGCAGGAGGTTGAGTATTCAGTCACACAGTGTGAATGCAATGTTCTTGGGAATTTGAAGGGTCCAAATTTGAGAAGAGCCAAATGGCCGAGAAAGAAAAATCGAATTTTAAGAGTTACTACTACTAGTGCTTGTGATAGAAAATGGTTTAAAAAAAAGTTTAGGCAGCTTAAAAGCAGAAAATATGTATGACATAGAAAGAAGTGAAAACTTAAATTATTTTTTAAATAGGCAATAACCTCTTGGCAAAATGTCAAAGAAAATGATTTGGTATGGAAAAACATAAATGTGTAAATATCTGTAGTCATATCTGGTCTGTAAACCCAGTTTTAATATTTCTAGGCACATAAATAAATGATTATGTACCTAACTACACAGAAGGGAGACACTGGATATTTCTCTATGCAAATATTAATATATGACTGCCATTACTAATCAGAGTATTTTCCTAGCAAAACGATGTCTATTTGGCAATTCCAGGCTACGAATGATATTATATATATGAGTGGCTGAAACACTAAATAAAATTTTGTGGAATAGATTATTTCAATTATATCAATCATCAAAAGTACAGCAAATAAATGCATATTTCTCTTTATGTGGCATTCTATTTTAGTGGACAATGTCACAAACCAAGGACTTTTGAAGGACTTTTCTCCACAACTAGTCTAACAATGGATAGGAAGAAGGATTTCACTATTTAACAAACCCTTAATTAGGGCTGTGTCTAGATTTTGTTTTGAACCATTACTACAAGTACAAAGAGATCCCCAAGTATTTGGAATACATTCCATAAACAAATTTTCAAAATATACTTCAAAATGATAACGATTTCTACATAGTTGACCTAAAAATATCTTGTTTCCCCATCACTTTATTCCTATTATGAAATAACGAATTGGTCTAGGTGTTATAAAACTAAACTCTCATGACCTCTGAAATCACAGTAATTAACAATTTTGTTCATCTCAAAAGTATTACCACTAAAAGGTCCACTTTCTTGTCATCCCCTAATATGGAAACACCCCTTCATAATTAAATATTTAGATATCAGAAAAACAGGAATTCAAACCAAAGAAAATATCAAGACCCTTCAAATTCATACATTCAACAACTGTTTTAACTCAGTAAGCTATGCATTGGGAATAAAAATAACCCTGAGATAGTTGATCATACTATAACTAGAGGCCCGGTGCACGAAATTCGTGCACTGGGGGGAGGGAGGGGTGTGGGGGGTGTGCCCCTCAGCCCAATCTGCACCCTCTTCAATCTGGGACCCCTCAGGGGATGTCCAACTTCCAGCAGTCAGACATCCCTCTCACAATCCGAAACCGCTGGCTCCTAACCACTTACCTGCCTGCCTGCCTGATTGTCCCTAACCCCACTGCCTGCCTGCCTGCTCGCCCCTACCATGATCTCCTGCCAGCCTGATTGCCCCTACCTTGCCCTCCCCTATCAGCCTGATCACCCCAAACTGCCTGTGCCTTGGCCCCCAGTCTGGCCTCCCTCTGGAGGCACCACCCCCATAACCCCAATGCTGCTGCCACTGCAGCTGGTTATGGCTGCCTGAGCCTTGGCCTTTGTAGCCACTGCGACTTTGTCTGGAAAGATGTCCGGAAGACAACCACTCTAATTAGCATATTACCCTTTTATTAGTATAGATTTGGGGACCATTACAACCACGCAGAACTTGAAGAAAACACATGGCCCTGGTCAGTTTGGCTTAATGGAGAGAGCATCGGCCTGTGGACTGAAGAGTCCAGGTTTGATTCTGATCAGGGGCACACATGCCTGGGTTTTGGGCTCAATCCCCAGTAGGGGGCCTGTGGGCGGCAGCTGATCAGTGATTCTTTTTTTTTTTTTAATATATTTTATTGATTTTTCACAGAGAGGAAGGGAGAGGGATAGAGAGCTAGAAACATCGATGAGAGAGAAACATCGACCAGCTGCTTCCTGCACACTCCCCACCGGGGTATGTGCCCACAACCAATGTACATGCCCTTAACCGGAATCGAACCTGGGACCTTCCAGTCCACAGACCAACGCTCTATCCACTGAGCCAAACCGGTTTCGGCTGATCAGTGATTCTTATCATTGATGTTTCTATCTCTCTCTCCCTCTCCCTTTCTGAAATTTTAAAAATATATATTTTTTAAAGAAAACACATGATCTTCACTTTGGGCTTTGTCATCTTACAATATCCTTTGTGCAGTGTTTTAACTTCCTTCAACTTTCCTTTACCCACCTTTAAAGTGCAATCTATTTTGGGGAAGATGATCAGGAAAGTGATTCCAGTGGGTAGAAGTTTTTTTTGGAGGGGATGGGTCATGAAGATATTTAAAAATTGAGCATGGTGATGGTTGTACCACTCTGAATTTACTTTAAAAAACCAGTTCATTGTACACTTTAGGTGACATGTACAGTATATGGGTTATATCTCAACAAAGCTGTTCTTTTATTTCTTTTTAAATAAAGACCAGTCTTATAATCAATTGCAGATGTTTTCAGAGGCCCCTCAAGATTTGCTTACCATGTCCCAAATCACGGCTGTGATTCCCAGTTGCCTCCAGTCCTAGTGGATCTGGATGGTGTGGTTTGCAAAGGAGAAGGTGGCAAGAGGCTTATGGAATTTCGGCAACCCCATTCCCCCGGTCTCCTCATAGGGCACCAGGGCCATTCCCACTGTGCCAGCTCTGCTCCTTTTAACCTGTTGGGCAAAAGAATCCTGCGTGCTCTGGCCAGAAAGTGCATTCTTTCTTAGGTGGCCCGGATGCTTTTTTTAAGGTCGTTTTATGGATTCAAAAGAATAAATAGAGATGTGGAAAGCTTTTGTCAAAATTTTTTTACATGATTCTTCCAGTCTCATGGGAAATGAGATGTGGCTCTGAATTCATCCCAAGGTGTGTCTTTGGGCAAAAGCACCCAGAAGGGCACAACTCCTGCAGAATGCCCCACACACTTTGCTGTCAGGACTCAGGGGGGCTTGAGGGTGAGCAAGGCGGCGGTGCCAGCACAGGACCTGGGAGAAGGTAGCGCTTTCTACACTGCCCAGGCCACATGGACTACAGCAGTACCCGCCCAGGTGGGCAGGGTGTTTCTGCTGTTTTGTTTTGGTCTGGCCTCCACCCCGTCAGCCACGGAACTGTGCCTGCACTGAGACTGAATGGTTTGATGGCCCTACTTTTTGGTGGACAGTGGATGCACTCCCAGAGACTGGCAGTTAGACTCTGGCGGCTTCTGAGTCCCTTGCGGGGAGAGCCCGGCCCTAGGTCAAGAACAGACTCAGGCGTCCTCGGCCAGGAGGCCTCCTTGGGCTAGGGGCCGCCACAGTTTGAAGGCTGGCCATGACCCCAATCCTGGCAGGGGTCTCCTCTAGGGTGCTGGCAGGCCTGGGCTAATGGCCGCTCTGGTTTGGAGACTGGTCACACCCCGATCCTGGTGGGGATCTCCTCTGGGGTGCTGGCAGGCCTGGGTTAGGGTCACTGGTGGTGTGGAGGCCGGTCACGCCCCCGATCCTGGCGGGGGTCTCCTCTGGGGTGCTGGCAGGCCTGGGCTAATGGCCGCCCTGGTTTAGAGACTGGTCAAGCCCCCGATCCTGGCGGGGGTCTCCTCTGGGGCGCTGGCAGGCCTGGGCTCTGGCGCCGCAAAGGGAGAGGTTCCTGAACCTGCTTCCCACACACCTAGGCTAGGATACATCTTGTAGGAGGCGGCTTCAATGCCGGGGGTCGGTGACCAGGTCCTCCGGAGCCTCACTTTCTGGGCTGCAGTCCCACGTCTCCCAGTGCCCCAGCCTCGGATGCGCCCCTGCAGTTGCCCCCACCACCAGCCACCTCAGCGCAGGCCACAGCAGCTGAAGCCAGCCTCTTGGAAGCCAGGCCACCACACCCACCACCGCTAGTAGCTCTCTGCTGCTCGCTCTCTGTGCCCTGTCCACTGGGGTGGGGGAGTGCTCCCAGCCCAGAGGCCCTCCCTCCCTCCGCAGCCTGGCTTGGGAAGCTGGCCTCGTGCTGGGGCTACGATGCCAGTGTCCCCACTCGGCCACTATGGGTGCAACGCGGACCCCACGGAGGCCAACCTGGAGAACGCGGACCCGAGCTCTGCATCCGGCTGCTGCAGATGCCCTTGGTGGTCAACTACCACCTGCTCCTTCCGCTGGCCCCATTGATCCCTCTCAGCACCAGCCATTTAGGCCAGGGTGGCGATTGCCCCCGGGACCCCCACCCTGGGAGCGGCTGGCTGGGCCCGGCCACGCCCCCCCAGGGTGGCGATCGCCCCCGGGACCCCCGGGGAGCGGCTGGCTGGGCCCGGCCACGCCCCCCCAGGGTGGCGATCGCCTCCGGGACCCCCGGGGAGCGCCTGGCTGGGCCCGGCCACGCCCCCCCAGGGTGGCGATTACTCTGGGACCCCCGGAACTAAGAGGATTGGGCGCCGCCATCTTGGTCTTCTCAACGGCAGAATAGGCCACCCGGAGTCCCGCCCCCAGCCTCTCGCAGGCCCAATCATGGGCATAGCGGAGGTGAGGTCAATTTGCATGTTTCTCTATTATAAGGTAGGATTAGTTACAAATTGAGATGAGATTTGATTAAATGGACCAAAGATAAGAGGAGGGGGCAAAGCAAAGAAATCATAAAAGAGTTAAAAACTCAGCCAAAAGACTACTGAAGCCTATTCTCACATGATCTCTCTTGGCTCATCACAACTACGCATAACGATATCCCTACAATTTTTATTATGTAGCCTCAAGGTCTCTCCACTTTAAATACCTGCCCATTATGAATTCTTCCCGAATGTTGCTATTTCCCAGTCATAACAATACATGTATTTATAACAATAATTTTTCTACTATTGTTTTTGCCAGTGCAACCTACTTCCTATATATCCTCTGCTGATATTAGTAAAATGTATCTTTACAAAAAAAAAAAAAAAAAAGCAAAGACTCTAAAAGTTAATGCATGGCATACTAATACACACACAGAAAATGTATTGAAAGGGGAGGCCTATTATAGCAAGAATAAGAACTCCGTGTTCATTCCCAATTTAGAAGGATTATATCCAAATGAAGACCAGCAATTCAGCATGCTGCAGAATGGAAAGATTCAATAAGCCCATTTAATAGTATTCGCACACACAGTGCTGAGCATCTTGGGAACAGAATAAGTAACAATAAATTACATTAACTAACAGATAAAAAGAAATGCCATATCAATAGTGAGCTGACCACCTCTGGTATGTTACCATTTTGAAGTATATTTTAAAAATTTGTTTATGGAATGTATTCCAAATACTTGGGAAAAACATAAAAAAGTTTCATCAAAATGGCCAGAGTGATTATCCAAAACCAGGTAGAAGAAATGTGATAAGACATAAAAATAACCATTATTCCAAAATACTGAGAAAAAAGTTCAAGTTTAAGAAGCAGAATTTTTCACTGACAGCATGCTTGTACTAGTATTCTTCAGACCCTTGTATTTTTGCAAAATAAACTAATCAGAAGGTGGAGTGTCAATGCGAGTTTGTTTAGATATGAGAAAGATTAAGCTCTGGGACCCTGCCCCTATCATAAGAACCACTCACTTGTCTCAGGCTTTGGGTTTAGCATTGACCTAGGAAAGGGGTATAAATGTAACCTCTGATAAAAATAAAAATAAATGCTTTATTTTGTGTGTGTATGTGACTGAAAGAGAAGATGAAGTCAATACCTAGGTATTTGTTCAATTCCATTCAACCTTTATTATACAGCCTTTCTGATAAGTAGTTACCCTGACCCCTCAGATTTTATGTGCTTATCTCTGATAGTTCAGTTGAAAATTCAAGTCATTTCCTTCATTTCTGTTATTGAATCTCTATTCCTCTGTGTTCTAGAATGTAAACAGCTATACTTGGGAACCATTCTAGTCTCCAATTGGCCTACCTAATTGGAGCTTCATTCTGTGCCTGGTCTGTTTCTAAGAACCAAATATTCTGCTAATTTCTTTCCCAGAAGCACCTAAATTTGGAACTTTCAAAAAATAATCTGGGCTTTTGATACTTACATATCTATGTCATCTTCCCTTCAAGCCAAACCATGTGCTATGCAGACCTACATAGCCATATAAAGCTCCTGGCTCGTCTACAGACCTCTCCTCCAGTGCACAGCCTTCCCCATGTGCAAACCCAGTGCAGCGCACATGCCTTCCAACTGCAGGGAGAGGTTACGGGACCAGCAGGGTTCATGTTATGCTGTGACTGGGGAATGTCTTTAAAAATGATCTTTAAATAGGAGAGAAGGGAATGGGGAGTTAGTTCTTAACCTTTTGCACTCGGATGTCGAGTGTGACTCGACACGGTTAGCATCGGTAGCAGCTCGTATGTCGAATTGTATTGAATGTATCAATAATTTGAAATATAAAAAAATCCAAATAAATAAGTTTGTATGAAAAGAAACTCCAGTTTTTTATTCTACTACCGCGCTTTGTAAAATCTGGGGTATTTAAAAAATTAAATCCCAAGTAGAATAAAGGAATCGAGAAAAAAGCAATCAAGTGCAAAGGGTTAAAGAGTACAGATTATCAGTGGGGAAGATAAGTTCTGGGGTTGGATGGTGGTGATGATTGCACAACAATGTGAGCACACTTAATGCCACAGAACTGTACACATAAAAATGACTTTAACTGTAAAAATGTGCTATATAAAATAACCACAATTTAAAAATAGGAAAAAAATTATCTTTATAAGGCTGAGTTTCAAATCACTCTCTTTTTTAATAATGTTAATTTGACCACTTCTTGATTTGAAAAGTATATGTAGAAATGAGGATAATTTTTTTATTTTTATTTTTTTGGTTAATCCTCAACTGAGGATATTTTTTCAATTAGATTTTTTAGACAGAATGTAAGGGAGGGGGAGAGAAACATTGATGCGAGAGAGACACATCAACTGGTTGCCTCCTGAATGCGCCCCGACCAGGGCCAGGGATCCAGCCTGCAATGAAGGTACGTGCCCTTGACCATGGAATCGAACCCAAGACCCGTCAGTCAGCAGGCATAGGTTCTAACCACTAAACTAAACCAAACCAGCTAGGGTGAAAAGTTTTTGTTGTTGCCTTTTTATGAAAAGATAGAACCTAAGAAACCCAAAAATTCTCCAAACAGACCAAAATGGGATGATTTAAAATGCATTGGTGTTTCCTCAGAGCCAAAGGCAGAGATAGTGCTTATACACTGCACAGTACAGCTCAAGCACATATGCACGGGTTTGACTGCCAATCTGATGGCACAGGTAGTGCTGCCAAAGAACCCTTTGTCTGCTGCCCCTCACCCTGGATTATCTCTCCAAACTGTATAGGACTTTAATTCTCGGCAGTTCAGTGTTTCCAGAACCTAGTCACATTTCCATTTTCTTGAATGTCAGAGCCCAGCTCTCAGATATCTAAGGATATAGTAGCCCAGACCAAGCACTCTATCACTAGAGCTGTGTAGTGAGAAAGCCAGGTGTACTTTTATATGAAAGGAAGATCTTAGCCCCTTTTCCAACCTCTTTTGACCCCTCCACTTTAAAGGTTAAGCATGGAGTCTAAACCTCTCACCTTTCATTTTTTCCTTCCTGAAGAGTTGGTGTAGGTAAGAGAACCTGACATTTTCCAGGACTGAATCTGCCCCTCTCATCTCCTTGGTTGTTGCCCTATATAGGTAGCAGGCATATGGGGAAAGTACAGTATTGGGTCCTGGACAAAAGGCCAGCAGCCTTAGGCCTCAGTCTCACACCACTTACCCAACACCAGAGAATTCTATTTGGTGTATTCAGACAAAAGCCACATTAACCATAAATGATGTTTTACCTTTCTTTGCTGTGGATTCCTGTGTACATATTTTATCAAGGAAAAGGAGAGCTAAGCCAAGACAGGATTTAAAAATCCCTGATGCTTTATCGTACCCAATGCCACAATAGAAACTTCTAAGAACATAAGTAACATTTCTACCTCCTTCTCAATGTCCAAATTTAAAGTTACAGGCTTTTTATAAAATCATGATTTCCCAAAGTCATCCAGCCTGCCTCCCAAAAAACATATTACTTTTAGCATACTAACCTAATGTGTTATTAAAAAAGAAAAAAAAAAAGGAAGTATTTAACAGAACCATTCTATGAAAGGGAAAGGGAGAAGTCTTTCATTAATGGGAATGTGGTAGCTTAAATCTTATTAGAGATTCTTACTTTAAACCTAATTGCTTCACAATGATGTTGGGCCACTGACACTTGAACAGGGAAGCATTAACATCTTAGTAGAGAAGCATCTTTACAGGAACTGAAATATCCCTTACTGTAAAGTATCCAAGTTTATTAATTAAAAACGCCTTAGTTTAAATGCTTCCTGAAAATGTCAGACATTAAAATTTACTGCTCAAAAGATGTACACCGAAAAGGTGACTATCTGCAACCCTAAAGCAGAGCCCTCGCCAGATTCCAACCCTGCAAGCACCTTTAAATTTATGTTGTTTATTTAAATAAAAATAAAAAAAAACACATAGCAACAAGCCAAAGCAGAACAGAAAATGAAATACTAAACAGAACAACAGTTTTGACATCTAGAAATACCTACTAACTGAGATTCTCTGGTGAATGTCATAATTCTTAATCTTTACAATTTTTAATAAATCATATTCCTATTCTTCAGACTATTTTACTTGATGCCAGAAACATCGAGTTTATACATTAAATAATTACCTGAATTTCTGAAAGCGTCAAATCCCTTATCCCCAATTAAAATAACAGAAAATCATCTAATAAAAATCTCATTTTACAATAAGCAAATTGAAGCGGAAAGAGACTAAGCAGGCATCAAGATTCTGGACTCCTGCTCTGCTATTCCACTCTGGACATTTTACCATCCTGGCCATTAAGAGCCTACCTAGCTCATCAGTAGAAACTGCAAATATGAAAACTGAATGGAATTAAAGGCAGGGTGACAAAGACTAAGATTCATTCAACCTAGCAAAGAAAGTAGAACCAGGAAATAATTGGAGATGGTATCTGCAGATTAATTTTTTCCTTTCCTGAGATTTTTCCCCATAGCCTTGCCATTTTGGGATCAATGGCATTTTATTTCCTCTGGGGAACAGACAACACTTAGAATAAGAGGTCATTCCGCAACACTGAATACCTATATATATAATAGCGAAATATGCTAATTAACTGGGACACCATAATGCGTCAACCGGATAGGAGGAGGTGGGAGCGCAGCATCGGGGGTCGGGCGGCAGGGGCCTCTGCGCGCTTGGGCTGCAGGAGGGCCTGATCAGCAGCAGCCAGGGCTGCTTCAAGGGCCAGAGAGGGAGGCAGGGCCAGACTGGCAGTGGCTGCGGCTGCTGCGGGGCCCGAGGAGCTAGGCAGGGCCGGACCGGTGACTCGAGGGTGGGCAGCACCACGTGATTTTAAATCGCGCGCTGGGCTTCTAGTAAAATTATATTTCTGTTAATATCTATAGTGAGACAAAAGCCTTGAAAACTACGTGGTCCAAATACAAGAGCTGGGTTCTTCCAAAGGAAAAAAAAATAATGCATTCACCAATGTTTCCTTTAACTACAGACAACAGAAATGGATCCCATCCTCAGCAGTGAAAAGATGCAGAATATAAGGTAAGGACAAAATCTTAGGCACAAGAAAGAGGAAGAAGCTCTTCTTGGGTCAAGGGAACATTTGTAGGGTACAGAGGAGACAAGACCAGATTTTATATCCAACTACACAAGGTGTGCTCCCTTTCCCCTCCCACAGAGAACAATGGGCTGGAGGAGAAGGGCCTAGGGAGTGAAAGGAAACCAGAGGGTTTGCAGCAGAGTGTACTCCTGCCAGCTTCCTCTCTTGATCACTGAAAGGCCAGCACACAGGGGCCTTGTTCCAACAGTGGGCTCTGAGAACAGGACTGGTGCATGGCATGTTTAGATGGCAAGTAACCTACAAAAGTATCTTGCTCTGTTACTGGTAAATGGAGGATGTGCAAGCGGTAAAAGGGGCAGTGGACATATTTTTAGAAATATGTGGTATATTATTACATTAGACTTTTCAAATGATTGAAAAATTCACATTGGCTATAAATCCCTTGAAATTCTAGTAGAAAAATATCAATATGATCAGCAAGTATTAGACTCCAAATTTTAAAGACTCAGTCAATGAGAAGGGCTGCAAAACAAAAATTACTTCTCGATATGAACATACAAATGCTCAAGAGGAATGTAACACATAAAACATACATTTCTATTGACTCATATAATACTTGACCTCAAATTATCAAATTTAAAATCTTATCCACATATTTAGTCTCTTTACTTAATTCTGTAGGTACTCACAGTGCATCCTCAGCTTTTCCAAAGCTGTTGCTTCTAAGCCTGAGGAAGATCTATGCAACTTTTCACTTCATCAATTACCTCTCTCCTCACATTTGAACAAACATTCTCCCGGATAACCATTACACAGATCCCCTTCATTACAAATGGGTGTCCCTTTTAATCATTGGCACCATTTGGAATAATTAACTATCAAATGTATTGCTTTCTGAATGCAGTTTACTGGATTAATGGAACCCTGTGTATGTAATATACTTGACAAAAATGTCTTTCACTTTGGAAAGCTAAGGTCATTTCTAAGCCGTGACTGTTTGAAAATAAAACAAATGACTCACATATCTTGCTACAATATTCAAGATACATTTATGTTGACAAGGCAAAGTCACCTTTTTACTTTCCAGTTAAACAATACACATATAAAATATATAAGGATTTTTTAAAAAGAGTAAACATACTATTCCAGCTAATTGCTCTTTTATTCTATAATTGTCTCCAGGAAAAGGAAATTAATTTTTAAATTTTATTGTCAAACAATTCAAACAACATAGAAGTACACAACAAAGGTTCCTTTAACATGTCACAACTAACATTCCCCTAAGAAAACTACTGGTAAGAATAGTTAGTGGTGCCCTGGCCAGTGTTTCTTAGTGATTGGAGTGTTGGCCTGCACATCGAAGGGTCCCGGGTTTGATTCCCATTCAAGGGCACATACCTGGATTGCAGGTTCATTCCCTGCCCCTGATCAGGGTGCCTGTGGGAGGCAACCAATCGATATGTCTCTTTCACATTGATGTCTCATTCTCTCTTGTTCTCTCTCTCCCTGCCTCCCTTTCCTTCCTTCCCTCCCTCTCCCTCCCTCCCTCCCCTCTCTCTCTCTTCTGAAAAGCAATGGGAAAAATATCCTCGGGTGAGAATTAACAAAAAATAAATAAAATAAAAATAAAGTCTACTGAAGCAAATTAAAACAAAACTTTAAAAAACAAAAATAATAAATAAAATTATAAAAAATAAAATGAACTCATATTTAGTAGATATGTAACTGAGGCCAGAGAACTGAACTCCCCAAGGCCATGCATATGACTACTTAGTGGTAGGTTCAAGACTATAAACCAGCTTCTGGATTCTAGGCCATTCTCACCATTTTCAGGCAAAGAACCCTCCAGGGCATGGTAAGAAATGGACCTGCAATAGTTGTCAGTATGGAGCTCCCACCAAGAGTTCCTTTGCTACTATAGGCAATCTTAAATTGTTTCACTCATTCACTCATTCATTCATTCACTCAATCAGAAGCCACTGTTGATATTAATGGAAGACCATTAAAAAGTAAAACATTATCCCTATCATTAAAAAATTTCAATTGAAATTGGAATAAGATGTACAGAGATACAATTATACTATCTACATAAAGTAAAAAATTTTAGAGAATTTAGGTATCTCTTGATACCATTCCAATCAAAAGCCAAGCAAGAGTTCACTGAAAAATTAGTAAATATTTGAATGACTAAAAGAAATGAGGCCAGAAAAATGCCACAAAAAAAGGACAACTGAATATATAGGATTTAGCTTATGAATTCCTTTTATCTCACGATTTAATCAAGAATAGGGCTATTTATGTAGAATCTGTGTAAAAGCAAGTATTTACAAAAGTCAGAATCCCTGTTTTGCCTCTAATATTATACCTGTGTACTGCTGTAAACACCAGTCAATTCGTTCATCCTCAGTGTCCCTTTCTGTAAAAACAGAGTAAAAGCTACTCCATGGGCTATCATGAGAATAAAGTAGGAAAATGTAGTCCACTGTAGGAATTAGTTACATTTAAATAAATAATCATTCCCTTCAAAATGTTTTCTTTGTCCTTAATATTTGAGGAATGTTTTATAAGGTCCTGGAGCCATTCTCTCATGTATTTAGTCTTCTATCAGACCTTTTTTTTCACCCAAATTTCAGGCCTTTTTTTTTTTTTTTTTCAGTTAAAAGCCATTTGTTTGAACCTCACTGAGATTGGAGACCAGCAGGTTACTTTTGGGGGAATATTACTCAATAATTAGGAAAGGTCCTGCATTGTTGGACATCTTCTGATGCTGTCTGTAAAATTCTGAGCTACATATTTCAATGTACTCAATGTTTCTGTAGGAAAGAGAGCTGAGCATGCTCTGGTGAAAGCACTTACATGGTCACCACTCCAGGTACCAAGTACACTTTGTGTAGCTCAAACTGTGAGGCACATGTGTTGTTTAAAAAATAAACTTGGGTCCTCGCCAGGGTGCTTAGTTGATTAGAAAGTTGTCCCATACACCAAAAAAGTAGCAGGTTCAATTCCCAGTCAGGGTACATACCTAGATTGTGGGTTTTATCCCTGGTGGGGGCACTGACAGAAGGCAATCGATGTTTCTCTCTTACACCTCTCTCTCTCCCCTTTTCTTTCCCCCCCACCCCCCCCCCCCCCCGCCGCACTTCCTTCTCCTCCTCTTTTCTCTCTAAACATCAATAAACATGTATACTGTAGTGAGGATTTTTTTTAAAGTTAAAAAATAATAGTAAACTTGCATGTGATATTTTAATTTGCTATTAAAAAACATAAATTAGACTCCGATTCTAATGGAAAGATGGAGAAGAGTGCTTTAACAGAAGTTTGGGTCATGGCAGCATTTTTCCATATCAACCCCTAATGTCTTTGATATTAAATAAGCAAAAGGAGGTGAAGAAAGAATTACTGTATTCTTAGACAGTAGGAAACTTCTTTTTACTGTTTAGTTTCTAGCTTCTAAAAGATTCTAGTGCATTGATGCAATTACAAAACAATCTTTACATCTCATTTGACCTCTTTGCTGCTATAAGTATGCAATGGATGTCTTTGGGGAAAGACTTGATATATCCAGTACCTATCTCAAAGGGAAGGAATTTTCTGAATAACTAGAGGCCCAGTGCACAAAATTCGTGCACTCAGGGGGGTACCCCAGCCCAGCCTTGCCCTCTCGCAGTCCAGGAGCCCTCAGGGGCAGTCGGACATCCTTAGTGCTGCTACGGAGGCAGGAGAGGCTCCCACTGCACTCGCCAGCCATGAGCCCGGCTTCTGGCTGAGCAGCGCTCCCCCTGTGGGAGTGCACTGACCACCAGGGGGGCAGCTCCTGTGTTGAGCGTCTGCTCCCTGTTGGTCAGTGCATGTCATAGTGACTGGTCATTCTGCTGTTCAGTCTATTTGCAGATCAGCCTTTTATGCATATGGGATCAGGCCGAAACCAGCTCTCCAACATCCCCCGAGGGGTCCTGGATTGCAAGAGGGTGCAGGCCTGGCCGAGGGACCCCACCAGTGCACAATTGGGGCCAGGGAGGGACACAGGAGGTTGGCCAGCTGGGAAGGGACCACAGGAGGGCCCCAGGGCATGGCCGGCCCATCTTACTCAGTCCCAATCAGCTGGACTCCAGCAGCAAGCTAACCTACCAGTTGGAGCATGTGCCCCCTGGTGGTCAGTGCACGTCATAGCGAGCAGTTGAGCAGCCTTAGCATATCATTAGCATATTACGCTCTGGTTGAAGGGCCAACCGGTCAACCAGACACTTAGCATATTAGGCATTTATTATATAGAATGATCTGTGCTTTCTTGTGAATTTTCCTAATCTCATGATTCATTTCAGAACATACATATTTCTTTAAGTAGAACCTTGGTAAAAGTGAAGACTTATAAAAATCCAAGTAAGAATTTGTGTTCTGCTTCTAATATATTATCTGTCTAGGGTTGAGTATGATCACTGAAATCAAGACCGATAAAGTGACTTCTATTCTTTTCCTTTAACAATTTTGTGAATCAAATATTTACATTAAGTATCTAGATAACTTTGCCATTTTAAACATTATGCTTTATTTCAAACATGCTAGTTTACTAGAATTTTTATACCAGACACAACTTATTCAACATTTATTATGTGTCATGCATTCCTTTAATTGGTTTAATTGTATGTTATGTGATTTCATTCTAAGCTTTGGAAGAAATATTGCTGTCTCAGTTTTAAAGATGGAGAATCTGAGTCTAATCATCCTGATATTAAGCAATGTGCCTAAGGTCATTAGCTGGTTTTTAGGAGAGTTGGAATTCAAATAAAAATCTACCTCATGACATAAACTTTCCATATTTGCTTTCCCTATTTTGGTTTTGGAGCACTCAGTACAGTGCCAAGCATTTAGATCAGTCATGGTGAACCTATGACATGTGTGTCAGCACTGACACGCGTAGCCATTTCTGATGACACGCGGCCTGCTGAGGCGGCCGCATGCCGAGGATGAAACATTTGCTGCTCCTGAGGATGAAACATTTGTGAAATAATGTTTTTTCCTCAAAGTGACACACTACCCGAGTTATGCTCAGTTTTTTGGCGAAGTTTGACACACCAAGCTCAAAAGGTTGCCCATCACCGATTTAGATGCTACTCAGTTAAGTTTCATTTTCCTTTAAGACTTAATTTTAATATTGTATGAGACTTGCTTCTATTATTACATTCTTTCTTTCACACAACACATAACCATATTCTTTCTCCTTTTGTGTCTTAATGTCCTTCTCCATTCTTCATCTCTACCCCTCTATATATCACATGACTATTGAATTGGATTATGTATTTTAAAAATTAAACAAAATGATGCTTGCTTAAGGCCTAGAATGGGGCTCAACATAAAAATTATGATCAGTAAAAGCTAGAAACCTTCTTCTCCCCTGCCTCCCTCAGATGAGTACAAGACCTTCTTCTTTAACCCTGCTTAGAGTAATTCCTGTCTCCCTTCACATTTCTTTCCACTATCGGTCTTGTTTCTACTATCTACACAAGAAGAGTAAATGAAAACTGAAAGATTGAAGACCAGTGCAGAAATTCCCAAACAATGCCAAACACACTTGCTGGTTAATTCATTGGCAAAAATAACTCCTTTTTTTTTTTTTTTTTTTACTATATTTACATTTGGTGGTAACTTCTGGCCCCACCAAAAGTAGATATAAGTATATGAATTAATATACACATATATACACAAAGCAATAATTACTTGAATACGTTTTCTGTAGGATATAAGGGAAAAGTTGAATAAAAAAAAATAAACATAAATCCAAAGGGCAAGAGCTTCAGTCATTTCCAGTCTTATTCTGCACAAGGCAGTTGAAGAACAAGAGGGTTTAGTTCAAGAATTGTCACCACACATGAACTCCTAGTGCATCTCTGAGATTCACAACAAACCAATCCTCACAGGGAAGCAGATTCATATCGATGGAATTTGCAGAGCAGATTTAAGAGATTTATTTGGCTTCTACTGCCACCCATGCTTTGTATGGAATGTAATTTTTGGTAGTTTATTTAAGTATGTCTATTTATTTATTAACGAATAATTGAATCAAAAACAACTGTTTAACACTAATCTATATATATAAAAGCCTAAGTGACCATTACAACCAAACAACTGAATGACTGGTCGACCAGTCACTATGACACACATTGACCACCAGGGGGGAGATGCTCAACATAAGAGCTGCCCCCTGGTGGTCAGTGCGCTCCCACAGCCAACCTCCATGGTGGGCCAACCTCCCGCGGTCCCTTCCACAGGCCAGCCGGCGGGCCCCAACTGTTCCAATAGGGACTGGGTGAGACTGCCCCAATCAGCCCCAATCACTGGCCAGGCCGAGGGACCCCACCCATGCACGAAGCTGGCCAGTCTCCTGCCTTGTAACACTGCCGCCACCACCACCACTCCTCAAATCTGGTGGTCAGCAATGTAGCAACATCATCTGCATCCCTATGTCCTAATCCAGCAGTTATTTCAATAGCGTGCCAATTTTTCCTCTGTCCCTCTCATTATTTCTGCAGGATTAACCTTCTTCCTCCTCCCTACTGTCAAAAAGCATATCTATCCTTCAAAAAAACTTAGTTTATGTGAAGCATTTGCAAATAGTCCAGACCTCAAATCTCATCTCCTGCCATTCTCCCTCTCACATATGCTCAAGCCACCCTGAACTTCTGATGGGCCCCACATTGCACATTCTTTCCAGCCTGAGGAATTCTGACCATGCTATTTCCTACACGTGGAAATCTCATTCCTCGATTCCTTGCCTGGCAAAGTCCTACTTCTCCTCTGAGTCTCCACTTAAATGCCATGGCCTCCAAGGTGTTCCATGCCCACCCTCTCTAATCCAGGTCCTATCATCAGACCTTGCTCATGTCAATAACGTCATGGCATACTAAGAACTACTTAGTTTTCTTTGACTACAAATGTGTTTACTACCTTCTCCATTTAAAAATATACTACATAAAGGCAGGAATTATGTCTGTCTTGGTCAGCACTATATCCCAGGAGCGAGGACAGTGCCTTTCATCAGAGAGGCATCCAATATTAATTGTTCCCAGGCTACTGGTGCTCAGCTGGCTGGTCAACATTGGCTGCATAACTTGCCATGAGTGACAATAACTAAAACCAGAGCCTTTGCTTACTGCTGGCAGATAACTGCAGCCCTTGGCATAGTATTAAGAAGTAGCTAGCCTTGAGGTTGTGTGATTTGTACATCCAATTTCACTCGCTGACAGAAAAAAGCCACAAGAGCACTAAGACTTAAGCACTGAATACAACGGGGATTACAGAGCTCCAAGAAGTAGTCCTTAAGCACAGAGCTGCTGGGCTGGGAGACAAGGAGACCCTCCTCTTCAGAGAAACATTGATCTTACAGAAAATACCGTATTTTCCGGTGTATAAGACAACTGGGCATATAGAAGATTTTCCTGGGTTAAAAAGTCGTCTTATATGCCGGAAAATACGGTATGTGAAAACCAGTGCCAAGAGGTCAGTGAATATTCCTGTCCTGTTTCCTTCAGAACTCAGGGTTAATGCATGAGTATTTTCTAGAATTATGAATTAATTTTATCAGAAAAAATTAAAAACTATAAGTTAAAATTTTAAAAACAAGCTCTCCACATTAAAAATATGCTTATATTAAAAATGAAAAATAATACTCTGGCTTATTATTTTACAAGTTTATATTAAGTATGCAATGAATTATAGAAAGCTGTCTCCATAGGGCACATGAAAAAGTGAGAAAAGATTTATCAATGATTAACAAATAACTCAATTATGTCAAGTGATAGTTCTACTGGCAATGATTTTTAAGTCTACTATGTTTAGCCTTAAAATTTCTCATCTATTAAATGAGAAATGATAGCTATAGTTCCTACTAACTTTATAATTCTATGCTTATTTAACATTTTTTTCTATTTTTTTTAACTTTTGTTACAAAATGCAAAGCATTGTGATCCTTGTGTTGTCCTTTCAGCTAAAATAGGTTAAAAACAAGTATTTATATAACATTTCACACTTTATAAAGCACAGCTTCCAGTTGGGAAATCACATTATGAATTATTAATAATCGAGAAAATGATGAGAAAAAAAGCCTCATTAACACTTAATGCTGTTCCTTACGCTGTCATTTCTTTTAAAAAAAGAGGATTTGATATCCATGCTCAATCTATAGCATGTGAAATAACATATCCACAACCATCAACCATAAAAAGCCCCTAATGAATATATATACAGTTTATTTTAATTAGCATACAAAAAAAAATGATGGAAAAGCATCTGGGTCATCATTTAAAAACACATACAGATAGACATGAAGAGAAAAAACATACTGCTGATGAGTACTAGCCCATGCTTATTTTAACAGCTATTGTATACAATATTTTAATTTGGGTATCCTTAAAATTGCTGTTATTATCTAAAAACTTAAGCACATGATGGGCATGTTATTTAAAAAAAAATAAAACCTATACCACTGCCACCAGACAGAACTTTTAAATAATGTGTAATATAAAATAAGAGAATTTAGAAATCTGGTACAATAGGAAAAAAATGGAAATTGCAAAATGAAACTGATGATGAAGTGTAGAGTTGCACCAGGGGTCAACAATACTGTGTCTATTATTCAGCTGAAACACAGAATTTGCCTTTACAAACCATCTTAATGTTAAATCAAGGACTGTCAATCAGCACCATTTGTTTGTAATCCCTCATCAGAACCCATTGCCTCAGTCTGAACATTCACAGGAAAGAATGCAGAGAGCATATCTGCAACCACTTAACCTTCATCAACCAACATTCATGCATGCTCATTAACTTTTTTTTTTCATCCCACTTTTGAGCATGACACAGCTCAAACCGGAATAATAACTCACTGCTAATTGTTCAAGACAACAGCTGGACAGGCAGAGTGCAAAGGTGAACACTCTCATAGATTATGGGATGCAGTAATGCATTACAATTAGTATAAAAAGTAGTATGCTCATGTTCAATAGTTTTCAAAAAAAAAAAAAAGTTAAGGAATTGTTCTTAGAAAAAACAGCCACCTCCTCTAACTTAGCTCTGCATAGCCCACTGCTGGATTCTCTTAACACTTTATTATTTTCAAATAAACCATAACAACCATTGATCCCAGTAACTGTACCATTTCATGGGTGGAAGCAATAATTTTGATGTAGTATGGTCATACATAATCTAAATTTATTATCTAATTTAAAACTACCAAGTGGGAGGGGAGAGTTTCACATCTTTCTAATAATAATTGTTTTCTATTAAATCTTATAAGATTATTGATTATTCAAAAAAGCAGTACTGAATGCTATGCTTTCAGTGACATAAATTAATATCATTAAAGAAACCTGGAATACCTATAAAAAAGGAATACTCGATTTGGAAAGGAACTTTGAGAACATCCAGTCCATTCATAACAAATTTGACCACTAACTCTACTTCTTTGCCATAATGCAATACAAATAAAATGAAATTAACATGATAATAATAGTTGCCATTTATGATGTAATTTGAATTGGGTATCATACTAGGCTTTCATTCAAAAGACATTGTCTCTCAATAGTTTTGTTAAGTAGCTATTAACCCTCTTTTATAGAATAGAAAATTGAATTTAACCTGAAAAAGAAAGAAAATTAATCCAAAGTCAAAAAATCATAGAGACAGAATTCCCACCAGGCAGTCTAATTCCAATACTAAAGCTTTACATTATTAATTTCTGCATCAGAATCTTGCTTCCATTTACATTATTTAATTCCAACATTTTGGTTGCACAATTATTTGACTCTATAGAATTAGTCCTGAAAGGTCTTTACTCCAAGATAAAGCACTTAAAAGTACACATTATTCTTTATGTCCAAGAAGCCTGATCATAATACTCATAAAATCTCTAGTCCCTGTACTACAGAGTCCCTTTGACACCTTCCCCACACACCTTTATTTCTCCCACTATCCAGCTTAGATTTCCTGATGAAACTTCTAAGGGGCGTTCCTACTATACCCTTTCTCTGTCTTGCTTATTTGACCTTTAGTCACAAATGTCTTGGAGGTGGATCACCAAACCTGAGTAAATCCAATGGTCCATTGTGCCAGTCCTACTTTAGATTAGTGATCATTGTTGTAGGAAATCACATAACCCTCTTAGGGATCCACTATGATTTAATAATATAATCTGAAATAAACTCTCCTTAATATAACTCAGGAGTCAGCAAACTATAACCTAATGGGCTATTTCTGGTCTGCCCAGGTTTTTGTAAATAAAGTATTATTTAGCATTGGCATGTAATAGAGTCTGTGGCTCTTTTGCATATAACAGCACAGCTCAGCTAAGTAGCTGTGACAGAAGCCATATGGCCCCAAACACTAAAATATTTACTATTTGGGCCTTTAGGGAAAAGCTATGCCAGTCTATGATATCCGTAACCTATGATGGGGATCCATAACAGTATCACAAATCAACTGGATAAAAATAAAATGCATTTATCTTTAGCCTAAAATCTAGACACAAGCCTAATCCACGCTATAAAGCTCAACCATCTTGTGCTCTGCAATTCTTTCTAAAGTCCACCAGCTAAATCTGGTTGCTTATACTTTTACAAAACTCTCGCATATCTTTTGCACTCCTATGGAAGTAACCTAGATTTATGACTCCACCACCAATCGCCTGGGTAATTACAGGAGTCTCTTACTGGTATACTAATCTCTGAACTTGATGTACTACAACACAGAGTTCCCCAATATTAAATTTTCATGGTCAGGCATTTTGTCATGCTATGTCCTTATTCAAAACAGTTCAGTATTTGTGACAGAATATAATTTAATATTTTTAAAAAATGTGTAAATATGTGACAAAACTTAAAGGCCTAAATTTTGCATATAAAAAAGCTCCCTAATATGGACACAACTCTTTTTTTAAAAAAATATATATATTTGATTGATTTTTTATAGAGAAGAAGCGAGAGGGATAGAGAGTTAGAAACATCCGTGAGAGAGAAACATCAATCAGCTGCCTCTTGCACACCTCCTACTGGGGATGTACCCATAACCAAGGTACATGCCCTTGATCAAAATCGAACCTGAGACCTTTCAGTGCGCAGTCCAACACTCTATCCACTGAGCCAAACCGGTTAGGGCTGGACACACCTCTTTCTAGACTCATCTTCCAGGAACATTGACCCATCTGTCTTCCCATCACCATAGAAACCGAAACACATTCCATGTTACTCTTCAGCAACCAAGCTGACATATTTCCCAAACATACACAGCACATGTATGTCAATGCCTTTGTTCACACTCTTGGCTCCCTCTCCCTGTGTGTGCATTTACTTGTCCACCCAACAATCTAATTAAGCACCAATGAACATCAGACTCTTGCTTCAGAGAAGGGAAAGAAGTAGGGAGAAGACATAGTCCTGCTTATGAAAAGATTATTGTCTAATAGGGAAAAAGGGCATTAAATAAACACACAAGTGGATGCAAGGGTGGTACAATATCCACAAATCAATAAATGCGATACATCATATAAACAAATTGAGAGACAAAAATCACATAATCATATCAATCAATAGAGAAAAAGCATTTGACAAAATCCAACACCCTTTCTTGATAAAAACTCTCAGCAAAGTGGGAATAGAGGGATCATACCTCAACATAATAAAAGCCTTACAGCCAACATCATACTCAATGGGCAAAAACTAAACTCATTTTCCCCAAGAACAGGAACAAGACAGGGATGCCCACTTTCACCACTCCTGTTCAATATAGTACTGGAAGTGCTAGCCATAGCAATCAGACAAGAAGAATAAATCAAAGGCATCCAAATTGAAAAACAATAAGTAAAACTGTCCTTATTCTAGATGGCATGATACTACACATAGAAAACGCCAAAGACTCCATCAAAAACTACTAGACTTAATAAATGAATTCAGCAATGTAGCAGGATACAAAATTAACACCCAGAAATCTATGGCCTTTTTATATACCAATAATGAACTCACAGAAAGAGAAACGAAGAAAATAATCCCATTTATAATTGCACCAAAAAATTAAGATACCTAGGAATAAACTTAACTAAGGAGGTAAAAGACCTGTACTCAGAAAACTACAGGACATTGAAAAAAGAGATAGAGGACGACATAAACAAATGGAAGAACATACCATGTTCATGGATTGGTAGAATCAACATCATTAAAATTTCATACTACCCAAAGCAATCTACAGACTCAATGCAATCCCCCATTAAAATACCAATGGCATATTTCAAAGATCTAGAACAAACTCTCCAAAAATTCATCTAGAATAAAAAAAGACCCTGAATAATCACAGCAATTCTGAGAAAGAAGAACAAAATTGAAGGGATCACAATACCAGATATCAAGCTATATTATCAAGCTATGGTTCTCAAAACTGCCAGGTACTGGCACAAGAACAGACATATAGACCAATGGAACAGAATAGAGAACCCAGATATTGACCCAAGCCATTATATTCAATTAATATTTGACAAATGAGGCAAGAGCATACAATGGAGTCAAAACAGTCTCTTCAATAAATGGTGCTGGGAAATTTCGTCAGATACATGCGAAAAAATGAAACTAGATCACCAACTTACACCATACACAAAACAAACTCAAAATGGCTAAAGGACTTAAATGTAAGACAGGAAACCATAAAAATCCTACAATACTCCATAGGCAGCAAAATAGCAGATATATGTCGTAGCAATATCTTTACAGACACAACTCCTTGGGCAATGGAGACTAAGGAGAAAATAAACAAATGGGACTACATAAAAATAAAAAGCTTCTGCACAGAAAAGAAACCATCAACAAAACAACAAGAAAGCCCACTGCATGGGAGAACATATTTGCCGATGATATTTCAGATAAGGGTTTAATCTCCAAAATTTATAGTGAACTCATACAACTTAACAAAAGGAAGATAAAAGATCCAATCAAAAAATGGGCAAAGGACTTAAATAGACACTTTTCAAAAGTGGACATACAGAAGGCCCAGAGACATATGAAAATGTGCTCAAAGTCACTAATCATCTGAGAGATGCAAATCAAAACAACAATGAGAAACCATCTCACACCTGTCAGAATGGCTATCATCAACAAACTTTAAGTGCTGGCAAGGATGTGGAGAAAAAGGAACCCTCCTGCACTGCTGGTGGGAATGCAGACTGGTGCAGCCACTGTGGAAGACAGTATGGAGTTTCCTCAAAAAGTTAAAAATGGAACTCCCATTTGATCCAGTAATCCCACTTCAAGGAATATATCCCAAAAAATCAGAAACACCAATCAGAAAGGATACATGCACCCCTATGTTCATAGCAGCACAATCTATAATAGCTAAGATTTGGAAACAGCCTAAGTGCCCATTAGCAGATGAGTGGATTAAAAAATAGTGGTACATCTACACAATGGAATACCATGCTGCTATAAAAAAGAAGGAACTTTTACCATTTGCAACAGCATTGATGGAACTGGAGAGCATTGTGCTAAGCGAAATAAGCCAGTCAGAGAAAGATAATTATATCACATGATCTCACTCATTTGTGGGATATAATGATCAACATAATTTGATGAACAGGAATAGATCCAGAGACAAATGGCAGCGGGCGGGGGGTTAGAGAGCAACCAAAGGACTTGTATGCATGCATATTAGCCTAACTAATGGACACAGAAGACATCGGGGCAGTGGGGGCTTGTCCTGGGTGGGATTGGCTGGGAAGGGGGGTCAATTGGGGAAAAAGGAGATATATGTAAAACTTTAGACAATAAAAAAATTTTTTTTAATCAGTTCAATTATGATAAAAATTGCAAAAAATAAAAATAAATAAACACACAGATAAAAATTTTATTAGAATCACAAGCCAGTGCCATGAATGAAAACTAATGAGTAATGTAAGATTAGATTACAAAGGGATTTATCTTAATCTGGGAAGCACAGAAAGCGTTTCCTGAAGGAAACAACACAACGCCAAGAAATGAAGTATCCATGGGATCAGTAAGGTGAAGCTACCTCCTTTGTGAGATCTTTTCTAGTTTAAATCAACAGATTTTAAAATATGTATAATAGTTGCAATATAATGAGTACATATAATACTATATGCTCAGTCAAGATATTATAAAAGCTATTTAACAGCATGTCAAGCATGTATGAAAATAACAAGAAACTACAGTGAATATGTAGGGTTATTAACACTGTTAGTAAAACATGAATGTTGAAAGGATGAAAGAAAATATAGCCATATCTTGTAATGAATTCAAGTAGGATACAAGTGGTATTTTTTCTTTCATACGTTGCTGCTAGGAATGTAAAGTAATCCAGCTGTTGTGGAAAAAAGTTTGGTAGTTCCTCGAAAAGCTAACCATAGAAATACCATTATCACACAGGAACTGTACTCCTATGACAAAAAGAATTGAAAACAGGTATTCAAATGAATGCATGTTCACACATGCTCATAGCAAAACTTTACAATCACCAAAAGTAAGAAACAGCCCAAATGTTCATCAAAAGAAGAATGGGTAAACAAATCATGGTGTATACTAGTATATGCAAGGGAATAGTACTCACCCATTAAAAATAATGCAGCACTGATACATGCTACAATGTAGATGATGCTCAAAAATACTGTGCTGCCCTAGCCTTGGCTCAGAGGATAGAGTGTCCACCTGCAGACTGAAGGGTCCCGTGTTTGATTCTGGTCAAGGGCACATGCCCGGATTGTGGGCTCAATCCCCAGTTGGGGGTGTGCAGGAGGCAGCCGATCAATGATTCTCTCTCATCATTGATGTTTCAATCTTTCCCTCTCCCTTCTTTTCTGAAATCAATAAAAATATATTTAAAAAATATATATTGCTAGGTGAAAGGAGGCAGATACCAAAGTTCACACACTGCATGATTATACTTATATGAACATCCAGAATAGATAAACTCATAGACACAGAAAACAGATTGGTGGTTGCCAGGGTTGGGGGGAAGGGATGCTGAGGAGAAACTGATAATGGGCACCGGGTTGTGTTTTTTACTTTGGACTAGTGGGAATGTTTTGGAACAAGATAGAGGTGGTGGTTGCACAATACTGTAAATATACTAAATGCCAATGGGTTATAAACTTTTAAATGGTTAATTTTACGTAATGTGAATTTCAGCTCCATTCTTATATACACACACATCAATACCCAAAAAAATGAGCAATTTTCAAGGGAAAAAAATTATAAAATGTGTTATAAACTGAATCCTAAGTTACTCGTGCTTTGCAGATGTAAATTCAAGATCCATTCCACAATAACAGAAAATTTACCTAAACTCTTTCTTCCTCTTTACATTAATTTCATTAAAACAGAATACAATGAATTATTTTATAATCTACACTGTGAACTTACACATTCTCAACCACCTTCATTATTCTCTGAATTTTTTTACCTAATTTACAAAAGAGCCTGTTACTCAGAGCTAAAGTCATCAGTGGCCAAGTTAATTGGACTGTAAATCATTTAAATAATTATTCTCTCTTTCCAAAATTTCTATTTATTGTAAATGAAAAAATAGAAAGTTTGCTGGAGGAGGCTGAAATTATTACATTTCTGCTTTAAAGGAATGAAAATCCATTCATTTACTCAGCAAACACTAATTTGGTGCCCCCTATGTGGCAGGCATTCTTCTAGGTTCTTGGGATACATCAGCAAATGAAACAAAGATCCCTCTCCTGAAAGAGTTTAAATTCTAAAGGGGACAAAGAGAGAAAAAGAAACATTACCTTCTTACCAATAAACTTAATGCATTTTGAAAACAAGAAGAAAAAAAAGAAAGAAACATTATCTAGTAAATAAGTAATAAACAAAATTTTAGGTGGTAAGTATGAAAGAAAAGTAATAAACAAAATTTTAGGTGGTAAGTATGAAAGAAAAAACAACAACAAGGTAGGGTGGACTGGGACTGGGATGTGGGTGGGGAGCATGGAAAAATGTGTCCGTATTAAAATGGGAGGTTAAGTGTAGTGGCCTCATTGAGAAGGCAACATGTGAGTCAGTACTTGTGGTGGTGAGGGCCTTTATCAAGCAGTTATCTAAAATATGAATATTCCAGAATCAAGACAGGAATAGACCTGGCATATTGAAGGTATATTGGAGGTATATCATGGAGGCTCTCCAGTGTGGCTGAAGTGAAAGAACTGGGGGAAGGTAGGAAGAGACGAAGTTAAGAGAGCAGAGAAGCAGGAACCAGAGAGGTTTCCTAAGGCTTTGGCATTCCCCTAGAGAAAGAGAGAAAGGGCTCAACCATGTGAAAGCTGAAGAGACAACTATAGAGACCTGGCACAGAACCCAGGCAAGCTCCCGGATGCCTCACCAAATGAAAGACATATTGTCAATAAGGTAGCAGCAGCCTGGCCAGTGTGGATCAGTGGTTAAGCATCGACTTATGAACCAGGAGGTCAGGGTTCCATTCCCTATCAGGGCACATGCCCAGGTTGCAGGCTTGATCCCAGTGTGGGGCATGCAAGCGGCAGCCGATCAATGATTCTCTCTCATCATTGATGTTGCTATATCTCTCTCCCTCTCTCTTCCTCTCTGAAATCAATAAAAACATCCTACCTAATAATAGACAAATATGCAAATTGACCATACCTCCAACACACCCACAAACCACGCCCACCATCCAATCAGAGCGAGTATGCAAATTAACCCAAACCAAGATGGCTAAAGCCACAGAGAGCAAGGTTTCCTAGGTAACAGAGGAAGCCAAGCTTTCCGCCTGCCGTTGCCAGGCCTAAGCCTCCACGCAAGCTACAAAGTTTCAATTATAGAAGGCAAACAAATTCAAACAAATGGTGGCAGAACGGAGCTTGAGAGAGCAGGCCAGGGTTGCTCCCAGCAACAGGGGAAGCAAAGCTTTCCGCACACCCTGGCCGGGCCCACCCGCTTAAGGCTACAAAGTTTCAATTATAACCCCAACACAAATGGCTGCCAGCCTCGGAGGGAGCCCCAGGCTTGGCTCCGCTCCAGGCTACAAAGTTTCAATTGTAGAAGGAAAATAAATTCCAGATACCAGGGCCTCCGCTTGGGTTGCCAGGCGGCGTGGCCGGCCTGCAAACCACCACAGGCCCCTCGCTCAGACCGCCCCACGCCCCAAGGGAACCCCACCCTGATCGGGGACACCCTTCAGGGCAAACCAGCTGGCCCCCACCCCTGTACCAGGCCTTTATCCTATCTAATAAAAGAGTAATATGCAGATTGATCATCACTGCAACACACAATATAGCTGCCCCCATGTGGTCAAAGATCCTGCCTCCATGTGGACACAAGATGGCCACCACAAGATGGCCAGCAGGAGAGGGCAGTTGGGAGGCACCCGGCCTGCAAGGGAGGGCAGTTGAGAAGGACCAGGCCTGCAAGGGAGGGCAGTTGGAGGTGATCAACCCTGCAGGAGAGGGCAGTTAGGAGTGACCTGGCCGGCAGAGGAGGGAAGTTGGGGGCAAACAGGCTGGCATGGGAGTGGTTAGGGGGTGATCAGGCTGGCAGGCAGAAGCTGTTAGGGGCAATCAGGAAGGCAGGCAGGCAAGCAGTTGGGAGCCAGCAGTCCTGGATTGTGAGAGGGATCCCAGATTGGAGAGGGTACAGGCTGGGCTGAGGCACAACCCACCTCCGTGCACAAATTTCGTGCACCGGGCCTCTAGTATTTCAATAAATAAATAAAGAAATGAATGAATAAATGTATCCATCTTAAAGCCTGGTATTCAGGCTTAAAAAATATGAAATAGTAAGGTGGCAGCAGCTTCCATGAGGAATTTTCCTAGGAGAAAAAGAATGGGTAGGGACAAATAAAAACATTCAGAGTAAGTGATAAAGACACAGAGAGGCAAGAAAATGCACAGGCAAATTTAGTGAAAAAGTTACTAAAATGTCATCTGTAGAACAGAAAAATATTAACAATACAGGTAGAAATACAAGTTGGACCTGACTGCTGAGGCTATAGAAGAGCAGTTTTTTTCCTTTGTATTCCTTTAGAATGTGTGTACATATGGGATATGCTAAATGTGATATTTGTAGAGATGATAAATCTTTAGACAGATAACATTATTGTCATAAAAAAGAGAGAATACGGGAAAATATAGAGGGTATTTAAGAAAAAAAAATTTGGAGAATGTGTAATGAATGAAATAGCTATGATAGCTTTTAAAGTTTAAAGAACCAAAATAGATGTCATTGTATTACACAGGTAGTCAGGGTAGCTGATAACAAGGTGTTTTCCATACCAATGCACATGGACTTCAACTAAGGCTCCCTCCCTCCCTCTCATGCCTATCCCTCCCCCTTTTCTCTAGTGTCCCCACAGGAGACTGGAAGCAACACAAGGTATGAGGTCAGAAGCAAGCTCTGTCTGTCTAATGATGCAGCCTTGAAGGCCAGATTTGCAACTACTCAGAGCCTCAGCCTCATCCCATTAAAATGGGACAAGGCAGGCACTCATTTTCCCCTTTACTGTGTACTAGTAAGTCTGCTATGTTCTCCCATTTCTTTTTTTTTTTTCCTCCCTAGCAGCTGCTCTGGCCTTCTTACAACCCTAATATAATCAAGAATAATGAGAAATTTTGATTTATTGAGGTTGTAGGTTATGCTTGTTCATCAAGAACACATTCACAAAAATAGCTTTTTGATGAAGTACACCTCAGAGATACAAAAGTAGGCATGGGTGATCATGTTGCCTTCCCCACACTCAACAACCCTGCCGACTTAGAGAGATGCTTAAAAAAAAAATGAAACAGCAAACCACTGATCAGTCCATTTTAGATTAGCTAGTTTATGGAATAATATTCTTTCATATTATACACATGTATATATATTTACATATATAGGTACATATAAACTCCATTACAAAAGTCTTTTACCACCCAGAAGCTGACACAAACTGCTCTTTTGCTTGCCACTGATATTGAAAACACTGCTAAATCTCATAAAGCTGGTAATGGAAATACAAATGATTGGTCAATTTAAACAATTCATATTCACTTTTATAATGATAAATAACACTTTTAATGAAGTAAATAAAGGGGATAATTTTAAAGCAGAACAACTTAAAAGCTCTAAAGACTAACATCCCTCATTTAAAAACAAATACAATTAGTTATTTTTCAACTCTTTTGGGTTAAATCTTATCCTATGGGAGCAGAGAGCCAAACTGTCCCACTGTGAACTGTGAAACCCAGAAAAATAATTGGTTCTCTAATTGAAAAAGAAAAGAAAATTAAAGAAGGGAGAAGAGCCCTGCTTCAGGAAGAATAGCGTAAGGCAATATGATAACAGAAGAGTGGACTGTCAAATAACAAAGAGCCAACAATTTAATTAAAATAAATTGCTTATTTTGTGTGAAATGAAGTTGTATTTGATCTTTTGATAAATGTGATTTCCCTCAGTGATGAAGTTTTTCCAATTAAAATAAACTTTTTCTATATATTTTAAATTATCCAGTGAAATATGCAATTATAATTTTTTCCAGGTTATAATGAAATTATATATTCATATCCATTTGTAGATGCATATTAGTTTGAGTAATAACTGAACCAGGAAAAGGCCTCTCTTCCCAAAGCTGCTATCAATAAAAATAAATATTTTTCAGATGAAATGTTTTTTAAAACAAGAGTAACAATCAGTATTTTAAAATAAAAATATAAAACTTTAAGGTAAGGAAATTGTTACGCTTTTTTCAATAGGCAATGTAGAGACAGTTATCTCCCAAAAGTTAATAATATATAAAATATAATAATACATTTCGCATGCATATAAGCATATCCAATAGACACAGACACTAGTGGCGGGGGGTGGGGGTGGTGGGGAGGAAGAGTGGCAGAGGAGGCCAGGGGAGGTCAATAGAGAAAAAGAAGAGATATGTATTACTATTTGTAATACTTTAAACAATAATAAATAAATAAATAAATAATAAAATAAAATAAAAATATAATACATTTCTTTTCTTAAATTAGAACCAGTCTCGCTTTCTTTCTTAAAATAGGCAGTATCAAGTAAAAGTCAAGAACCAATTTGTTTTTAAATGCTAATGGTTCTTTACCCTAGGATTTTGCAGGGTATTTCTGGTTTGGGAAAAAAAAAGACTATATAAAGTTAAATATATGTAGAGAAGCCTAGACCAGTGTGGCTCAGTTGGTTGGAGCATTGTCCTGTACATTAAAAGGTTAAGGGTTCAATTGCCAGTCAGGGCACGCACCTTGGTTTCGGTTTGGTCCCGGTTGTGGCATGTACAAGAGGCAGCCAATCGATGTCTGTCTCTCTCTGTCTCTCTCTCCCTTCCTTTCTCTAAAACCAATGAACATGTTCTCAGGTGAAGATTCAAAAAAAGCACCGGTGGTGGTGGTGGTGGCGGGGGGGAGGAGGCTGGGGCGGGGAGGGAGATAACAGAGTGAGAGAAAAATTTAAAAATCATGATGATACCTGTTGCACGTTAATTAAATATAGCATATTTGAATAAAGAAAGTGAAAAACGTTCCTGGCACTTGGAAAGACATGTTATAAGAATTTTTCCTAAAACTCCAGAAAGGCACTTAACTGTGGTAACAGAAACATATGTTAATGTAATGTGTAAAGATCCAAAGCTCACGGAAACTAAAGGAAACTGACCATTTTAATGAGTGAAGTGACCAGGGCCAAGTACCTTGTGATATGTTCAGATTTTTATGGCTTCCAGTTGTCCTTGCCCCCATCCTCCTCTGCCAAAGATGTCTATGTCCTAGTCCCTAGAACCTTACATGGAAAAAGGAACTTTTGCATATATGATTAAGGTTAAAGACCTACAATTGGGAGATTAGCCTGGATGATCCAAGTGGACACAATTCAGTCTTTGAAGGAACCTTTACTGGCTTAGGTCAGTCATCAAGGAAGTCAGGTGAGAGAGATGGCCCCTGAGGACTCACCTCCCTGCTGCTGACTTTGAAGATGAGAGACAGAGGCCACAACCTGAGCAATATGTGCATAGCCTCTAGAAGCTGAAAAAGGCAAGAAATAAATTCTCCCCTCGAGCCCCATGTGTGATATAATGATTACTCCTATCTTCACTGGCTAAGCTGTGCTGAAACTGGAGAGAGAGCTCAGGAAATAAACAAGGCACCAGAGTCCTGACATCATTGGGATGTTGTTTATAAACTCTGAGACCACCAACCACCAGACCTGGTTAAATCACTTTTAGCTCAGTACTGTTCCCTGCAAGCAAATTTCTTCCTAGATTCAACAGAAAAGACTGATTTATATACACAAATGCAGCATGTAAAATTCCAAGGTATTCCAATCTTACATTTGGGGGCTATAAATCATTCTGAGATAAATACTTTCTACTTCCAGAGTTTTGTACCCTTATCCATTACTTGACAAGCTATTAGAGAAGTAGAAATACCAACAGTCATTTTCAATTAAGCTATAAACTAAAGACAGCTTTTTATGTATTTCCTTAATTTGTCACCATTTTCGGAAACAAGAATTAGGCTGAACCAAATGAAGTTCTCAATAGGTCAAAATGGTAGAATTTCAAAAAGTGCATATGATTCATCAAAATAATTTCTTTAGCTTATATCACAAAGCTGGAGTGGGGAGGAAAAAATTTCATTCCTCTGAACCTTCTACTAGAACGCTATGAAAATTAACACTTATCAACCTTTCTGCAAACCCTGGGGAGAATTAAGGCCATAAGCTCTACTTGGCACTCATATTTGCCTATCAACTAACGGTTTCCTGCTCCTTAATTCAGCCAGTTCCATAATTATATTAAGCCATCCATATCATCCTCACTAATCTTTGCAACTGTAAATAACTGTGAAAAATAATAATGAATTATTAACAAGAAACAGTAAGGTTCTATAAAGGACTGAATGAACTCTTGAAGATCCCTCTCAAGACATTAGCCCAATGCTCTAAAACTGAATTACACCAAAAAAAAAAACAAAATTAAACTGTTCAGTTTTTAAATTTCATAAAATTACAAAAATGGTTGGTAAGCAGCTCTATTAATGACTCATAAACTGGAAAGGAAAAAAATCATGGAGAAAAAAAAACTTTTTAAAGGAGGAAATAAACCCCAAACAGGTCTTTTATTCCTGATTCAACAGCTCTCTCTACGGGAACTTAATAAATCATTTCACAGTTAAGATATACACAAATATAAAAGAGAAAAGATATACAGAATAATATTCTATTATTATTTTCTAAAGTTAATGGTACAGACCAGTGTTATATCATAAGTGACTATTAACAGGTCAGTTAACACCACAGTTTCATGGTTTAGAAGGCTTCATTTGTAACCAAAGCTAGAGGAAGGTCATTGAACTTGTAACGACTGTGGAAGATTCAGAGATGATACACCAAACTTTACAAGTGGAAATAAGCCTGCATTCTCAAAATTTAAGTTCAGCTAAAATTTCCTGAGAAGCTACAATGAGCTGGGCACTGCAAAAGAGGCTTTAAAATATTCATTCTATAATTCTCACACTAACCTTGTGAGGTGCGTGTTATCTCCCTGTTTTGTGGAGGAAAAATGTACAGCTGTAAAATCCAGGGTCAAGTACTTGTAGGGTGAACTCTGCAGTCCCTCCCTTCTCCCATCCACTCCACAGCATGGTGTCAGGATTTACAGCTCAAATACTTACAGAAGTGAATAGAGGTACCAAATGATGAAAGATGGTCTTAATAAAAAAAGGCAAGTTTTTAAAGCCTTTAACATAAATTGTGGGATGAGAGTGAACTGCTATGGGGCAGTGGTAAGGTGGCAGGAGATGAGAGGAAAATTATTTTAAATCAAAGAAGAGCACTTTAAATTAAACATAATAGGATTTCTTTTAATCAGGGAAGCAGTGTAGCATAGCAGAAGGAGCTATAGCTTTAGACTCACATCTGTATTCCATTCAGAGTGGCGGCTCCTTTTAGCCAAACTTCTCTTGAAAAGTGTAACTTTTTCTTAATTATAAAATGGATTTAGTATTCGCCTTGGTTTTTTCACAGGGTTGGTTTGGGGAGCAAATAAAATGATATAAGTGAAGGAAACATAACTGCTAAACAAGAGACAATTATTAGTAGTACTGTTGTTTTATTATTGTCTAATTTAAAAGTTTCACACTTGTCCAGATTTGATACTTTAACAAATGCATTATAATAGCTATTACAGTGGATTAAAAAAATGTATGTCCTGATATTGAAGCCACCATGTAATTTCTTCTAAGTTGAATGAAATATCTCATTATAAATAATATATTGACCCATAGAGTTAAAATTAAACACACACACACACACACACACACACACACACACACACACACACATATATGAGGTTGGCAAAAGTAGATTTACAATTGTGAGTATGCAAAACAGTTAATAAAGCTATTGTAATAATCATAACCTGCAGTTATTTTCCCTAAAAACAACTGTAAACCTACCTTTCATCACCATGTATGTGAATAGGCAGCAGTTGAGGCAGGGCCCAGGCCCCTGACCTCCCTCACTCCTACCACTACACGAATCAGAAAGGCTACAGCAGGGTTCATTGCCATGGACCCTATTGGTAGTCAGAGAAGTGGATCCCTTCTCAGAATAATTTTAAAATGCAAAATACATAGGATTTCAAAGGAAGCAAATGATACTCAAGTATAGCTATCAAAATGCACTGAACACCAGTTATGAACATGTAACATGCATGAATGGCAACCAAGAAGATGAACTGCTCAAGTCTCCCTTTAGGAATGAGCATGGAGTGCCCTTATCTGACAAACTCCAAGCTATTAGCACCCTCGGGATCCCTCTGGGCTTTTGAGCCCAGGCCCATTCTTCTTGGGCAGCCTCCTGCCAGGGACTGAGCATGGTTCAGAGAGGCTAGCCTGGGGCTCCTCTAGGAATTCTCTGCTCAAGAGCTCCTTCCAAGCTGGGGTGGCTGAGAATTTGTCAGGTGTTCATCATGGCCTAAGGTTCCTCCTGCCCAGTCCCACTTCCCCCCCTTCTACCTTTCACATGCAGACCTCCTCTTCCCCCTAAAAAACCTCTTGCACTCTGACAGCTCAGCATCTGCTTCCTAGAGGACCCAACTAAGAAAATATGCTTCTTATTAATGTATTAAATATCAAAATCTAGCTGCAGGTCTAATAAGTACTCTAATTTTGAAGTAGTGATGAGTTTCCATGATATTTGGGTATACATATATATCTGAAATGATTCTAATAGGATGTAAATGATATATACGAACTTTACAGGTAAAAAATGGCATAGGTACTGCTGTGTTTGTTGCTTATATTTATACTAGAGGCCTGATGCATGAAATTCATGCAAGGGGCTTGGCCCTCGCAGCCCTGGCTTCGTCCAGAAGGTTGTCCGGAATGATATCTGGAAGGTCGTTCAGCTGTCTGGTCTAATTAGCATATTATACTTTTATTATTATAGATTTATAATTGAAGAAAATGTTAAGTTTCAATTAGAGGTGAGTGAAAGTGATGATGTTATATTTGTTTTTTTCCTCCCTAAGGTGTCTGGCTTCGAAATAGCCATTCTTTCGAATAGCCATTTGTGTGCTTAGACAAATCAGAGCTATGATAACCAAAGATCTCCTACCTGGTGTTCTTCTTAGATGCCATGAAATATATGTGAAATCTTATGCTAAATGAACAGAATATCTTACAAGGTATAAGATTATATGCCTAAATGATTTCATCTTGAGGGACAAAGAATAGCCAGTTTACCCAAACACATGAATATATAATCATCTCAAAATCTAACTTAGAAAACTCAAGGTTTATAAAATATATAATAAAGTTATTTTCATACAGAAAGTTTTTTTCTGTTACAAAAGAATTTCCTACACCATTTAATATCAAATTCCTACAGCATATCATCCAGCAAGAAGCCCTCCTACATTTCCTAATTTCTCTCCTAGCAGGACCCCACTCTCTATATCACTGACTTCATTTCTTCTAAGCCTGGAAAGTGGTGTGTGGGGAGCCGGCCGTGAGGGCAGAGAGGAGTGGAGGAGAGGGAGACACGAGGAAAAGTAAAGAGCCTGATTTACAGATGTCATTTGAAGATTAAAATAGTGCATTTAGAAGGATAAGCCTCATTCATATTTTCAGGTGAATAGTACTGTGTATTAATTATGAGTGGGAGTCTTGAATGATAGACCATAGTACAGACAAGGCCAAGAATAACTGCCTGAAATATGGAAGTGACTTTGAGCAACCACAGAGCAACAAGGAAAGGGCTAAGGGATAAGAAAAGGGATACAGGAAATAGGGATAAGGGGTAAGACAAAAGATACAGGAAATAGAAGGGAAATCCTGGGAGAAAAGGGCATGCAATAACAATGGAATGGAATAAACTTACAATTTTGTTAAGGGACAATAGGTATAGGTGGGCTACTAAAACTGTTAGCAGAATTAAAATACCAAAGTGAACTTGTAATATGGACTATTTCTCACTAGCCAAGTGACTCAAGTTGAATCTAGTGCCCTAATAACCATTCCTCCCTCCAGTGGAAAAAGGAAAAAAAGAGAAGAGAAAATAGGAAAGGTAGCTATGTTTATGGGTGCATACAACCCCCAATACATACAAGTTCAATCCTCCTCCCTTTCTGCTTATACCACCTATAGAACACACTAGAAATATGCCTATTTACAGGAACTTTCAAAATACCAAGGATACATGGTGCAACCAAGAACGTAACTGAAACATTTTGTGGACTTGAAAGTTGCCTGTGGCTCCAGGCTAAATAAACTCACTTTCTACAGCATTTCTCTTTAGGTTCTATTTCAGAATAAAATGCTATTCCTGCAGGAACCCAACACAGAATACAATGTAATTGGTAACAATGAGATACTTTCTAATGATGAAACAAGACATTCCCGACTTGCCTCATAATTTCCTTAAGTCTTTAGTTCTTTTGAAATTCAGACAAGAATCAAATGATAAATCCCTAGAGAAATTTTTAATTCTCCACTGACTGACTTCTTCTCCAATCTTTCCAAATTAGTGTTTGTCAAATATTTTTTTAGAAATCTTTAAGATGTTTAAGATATGTTACATTCGTTTTGGCATTATCTCTTTATTAACATGCATTCCCAAGAAATATAGCTCTCTGTTAGAAATTATCTTGTCCATCTAAATGTAGGCTTGTGAGGTAGTTTAGTTTTTTTATACACTTTTATTCATAAAGAGGAATAAATTGTGTTTCTAATACAAAGCACAATCCTGAACGCAGCCAAGCCCCTAGGATAATCCATAATTTATTCACTCTATACCCCAATTCTCTGTCCACTGAACTATGATGTCAGAAATCTCAGCTTGATTTGTTTTTAAGTGTGTTATCCATTAACTGTTTCCATATGCCACAACTGTTCAGTTGAGAAATATTTATAAACCAGTTTATTAGCCCTATCTGGCAAATATGATGCACCTGTTACAAAATGTGATTACTTCAGGAAGCTAACAAACGTGCAATCACATTTTCATAATAAATCAGTCTAGCTGAATTAGACTATTCATATACTTTAAACTCTATTAAGGTAATAGTTTATGAATAATGAAAATAATTAATATTAATTTTAGTTGATAAATCCAACACCAATAACCTGTTAGTATACTTTAATCCATTTTCTAACAGCCTGTAAAAATTAACCAACAGATGCTTCCAATCTGGTAAAAAATACACAGGTCATTAGCATCATTTGGATGAAACCAAATGTTCAATACATGAATATTGTGATTAAATATCGAAGTGATATTATAATGTCCTTTTTATAATCATGTTAATTCTTAACAGAAGCCAAAGACCATAAAATGTGTCATTCTTTCCTAAAATCAAAATCAGCCTTTATTGTTGCACTCCTCATTCCTATATTTCAACTAAGAATTTGAGTCACATTGAGACTGTACACGCAACATGAGAATGGAGCACATGTCTGCCTTTCGCATTAGTGTCCCCAGTGCACAACACAAGGCCTAACATAAATGGCCACCCAAGAAATATTTGTAGACTTGAATAGTGGTGGCAAAATATAGGAAAGAGAAAGGGTGAGATGGACAACTGAGAGGAAAAATGAGAAAAAGAAACAGATGATCAGAAAAAATGTCTACAGGATATTTTCATAAGAATTTAAAATATGGAAAGCTAAGATGTATCTCAAAAATTTAGATCTAAGAGTCACAAAGAAACCAAAGTGAGATACTTAAATAGCAAAACAAGGCATATATATATATATATATATATATATATATATATATATATATAAAAGATTCAATTGAATCAGTAACAAATGTTGATTTCACAGAAAGACTAAGAGGTTCCTGTACTTCTAGGGTATGGCACAAGGCACTTTCCCATTGAAGCAATGTTATATATGTCACAGGGAGAATCACCTAAAACACAAAATAAGTAAAATCAAACTGAATAAAAGCAAAGAGGTATAATGAAGAGCAACATGAGTTAAGAGGAAATGTCCAAGCTCTCACCAAGAATATCTTGCAGTATCTATGAGTAGGTGGGGCAGGGTGGTTTTCTGGGGAGTCAGGCCAGTTTGGCAGGAGAAAAACCTCAGCAGAACAAGGTAACATGAAGATGACCCAGCTCAGGGACTGGTACACCACAGGTAAGCAATAGGTGTTAATAGTCCTTCTTCCTTTTCCAACTCTCAGGGCACAAGAGCTCTAAAACCCAACCACGTTGATCTAAAAGTCCCAGAAACCTGAAGCAGTGACTCCTATAAGGAAAAAAGCCATACTTCATAACAAAAAATAAATAATATGTGAGAGAAAATTTCAAGGTTCTCTTTAAATGACTGAAGTCAGTTCCTCCCCCCCCCCCCCCCCCCCCCCCGCTACCTATTTGAAATGCTTAGGAAGCACAAGGGACTGGCATCTACCATTTTATTTATTTTTTTTTAATATATATTTTATTGATTTTTTAGGGAGAGGGATAGAGAGTTAGAAACATCGATGAGAGAGAAGCATCAATCAGCTGCCTCCTGAACACCCCCTACTGGGGATGTGCCCACAACCAAGGTACATGCCCTTGACCGGAATCGAACCTGGGACCCTTCAGTCCGAAGGCTGACGCTCTATCCACTGAGCCAAACCAGCTAGGGCATGGCATCTACCATTTTAAATACCTGGGAAGGAATATCCACCTTTGTAATCAGAGAAATAGCCCTGGTTCTTCTTTTTCTTTTTCCTAATCACCCGAGAATTTGTTTTTATTGATTTTTAGAGAGAGAGAAAAACATCAATCAGTTGCCTCCCATATGCACCCTGACCAGGGATCAAACCCGCAACCCAGGTATGTGCCCCGTCTGGGAATTGAACCCACCACCTTTTGGTGCACAGGACAACACTCCAACCAAGTGAGCCACCCAGGCAAGGGCTTTCATCTTTTTGAAATAAATTTATAGACCCTTCATCTGTTTCTCAAACCCGACCCTCCACCCTTCAATCTCTATCCATGAGATTAGTTTGTATTTTTTTAGATTCCACATATGAGAGAGATCATTTAGCATATGCCCTAGCAGTCCATCCATGTTGTCACAAATGCCCCAGTTATTGGTAAAAAGAGTTGCTACAAAACACACACACACACAGATACACCAACTGTTCTAAAATCCCACTAATCATCAATAACTTGAATCCTTTGTCTTTTCCTGCCAAGTTGTGAAGCAAATCAATGATGAAAATCAACCAGTAGCCAATGCCTCTGCTTTCCCCTGCAGGCCATGAAGTGGAAAGCAACTGTATTTCTACCTTGCACTGAACAATAAATGAGTGACTAGTGTTAATTTTGAATTCTGCAGAAATTACAAAATTGATTCAAACAAAGTAGCTTTTGGAGACCAGGAGGACGACAGATGTCAACACTTGGCTCTAATGCCTCAGCACCCAGGCCATGAACAGAGGCCACCTGTCCACTCCACCAGCCCTTGCTTTCCAAACACCTTTCTCCAGCCTTCCTTTCTGATCTCTGCTAGGAAATATTGGCCTTTTCCAATAAAATAACCACTAGCCAAACCTAAATAAAGCACTCTCAATTGAGGCTCTTCAAATAATGCTTACTAGGAACTATTCTTTCAAATCCAGGCCAAAAACTAGTCACCTTCACAGCTCATCTCCTGTTGGCATTGTGAAATGTTAGCATTGCCCAGGGTTACAACCCTGGGCTTCCCCATCTTTTCTGTTCATTATGGAAATAGCATCCACAGCCACAGGAAAGAGGAGGTAGCATTTAAGGTAGAAAATAGGAGTCGTAGGCCTCTGCCAGCCTCTAATCAAATGCCAAGAGAGATTTAGGGGAGAGGGGACACACATACAAAGACAGAGAGAGATGCAAGCACCTAATGTTCAGAAAATGCTTGTCACTTCCTCACCTTAACCTTTACAACTAATGTTAGATTGAGCAAATACATTGTGTTTTTTTTCCAACCTTGAATCTCAAGGCTAAAGTTAGATGACTTAAGAATTTTTTAAAGGTCTAATTATTTCATTTAGGGCTAACACTACAGCTAAATTAAAGACATGCTAACAAGTTTCCCTTTTGAGCCTCATTAATTAAGAAAGTAATCAGAGTAAAGATGAAAAAAGAGAGAGTAGGTGGATGGCAGTATTACTTAAATAGCTTTTAGGTACCTCCATTTGCACCTACTAGGAAAGCAAAGGGAAAACTAATCAATTCCAGATTATGAAATCTGAAATTCTGAAGTGTTTTACATGTAAATACACATTTTAACTGCCATATATTTTCCTTGATTGCCTAAAGAGTACACTTATGTTATTCAAGGAAAATTTTGATTCTCCATAATCAAAAGGTAAATTAAGATCAGCTTACTTTTCAAGATTTCCTAGGATAAGCTTGCTGAGCAAATTCAAAATATATCATTTTTACTATTTTGGTCAAGATCAATGGTGCTCTAAATACCTGCTAAAGACTTTGGATTTACCATACATTCTAGAAAGCTACCATAATTTACAATTTTTAGTGTATCTAACACAATTACTTTTTAAAAGAGTTTCTAATCTACGTTTATATTTTAAAAAGCATTTCAAAGAAATGTAATATGATTTTTTTTGTAATCAGCCAACATCCCTTGGTTACTGAGATGATCAGGGTAAAACAGATATAGTAAGCACCTAGCATGGTGCCTAGTACACAGTAGGCATTTTAAGAAACCAAGCCTCCCCATCTCCATTCAGTAAGATAGCTTACCCCCAGCTCTCTCTGTGCATACGTCTATGGGCTCCTTTTTGAAAATGAAAGGTAACTACTGAACTAACATGGAAGCGTTATATAATACTTAAAAATGAACTTAACAGTATCACTGGGTATCAGCCCGGAGACAAGTGCTATTGGTCCATGAAACTGGATGAAATAAATTCAATTTTCAGACAAGAGTAATACTTAAATATAATTTTTTAAAGGCACACTGAACAAGTAAAAGCTATCACAAAACAATTTGAAAAATAAATTCTATTACTTTTAATGAGATCTTATAACCTACTCATTTACTTGTTTCACACTTTAAAAACATTCATTAAAATTGATATTTCTATCTCATGTGACTAATAATAATTGAACCATGTAACATTAAATATTAAAATCTGACTAGAGGAAAGCTAACATTTTGTTTTTGTTTTTACTATTCCTCATTGACAAAAATAAATTCTCATGCCAAAAGAATCTCTGAAAATATCCTCCTTCATGAAAATCTAATTTAGAACATCTTCAAAAGAGATATTATACAGAAAATTTAAGTTCTGTATTAATCATCTGCATTTTAGAAATTACTCATTTGATACTCTAATTTTATTTTTAAGCATTTCATTTAATAATCATTTATTTCCCCATTAATAAGGTAACAGTATATATATATATATAGATATATACATATATATATATATATATATGTACATATATATATATACATATATATATTAAAATAATGCTTTCTAGTTAATATATAAAAAGTGTCAGTGTTACTAGTAAAATATTAAAATCCTATATAATATAATAAAGAGGTAATATGGAAATTGATCATCACGCCCTTGCACAAGATGGCCGCCACAAGATGGCCAGCAGAGGAGGACAGTTGTGGGCGATCAGGCCCGCAGGGAAGGGCAGTTGGGGCGACCAGGCCTTCAGGAGAGGGCAGTTGGGGGTGACCAGGCCGGCAGGGGAGGGCAGTTGGCGGGACCAGGACTGCAGGGGAGGGCAGTAGGGCAGTTGGGGGCGACCAGGCCGGCAGGGGAGGGCAGTTGGGGGGGACCAGGCCTATAGGGGAGGGCAGTTAGTGGCGACCGGCAATCGGGCTGGCAGGGGAGCAGTTAGGTGTCGATTAGGCTGGCAGGGGAGTGGTTAAGGGGTGATCAGGCTGGCAGGCAGAAGCAGTTAGGAGCAATCAGGCAGGCAGGCAGACAAGCTGTTGGGAGCCAGCAGTCCTGGATTGTGAGAGGGATGCCCGACTGCCCGTTTAGGCCCGATTCCACAAGGATCGGGCCTAAACCGGCAGTCGGATATCCCCCGAGGGGTCCCAGATTGGAGAGGGTGCAGGCTGGGCTGAGGGACACCCCCCACCCAGTGAACGAATTTTGTGCACCAGGTCTTTAGTAACATATAATCACAATGTAAAACTTACCTTTTTGTTGGCAACAAAATGTATTCTCAAGTTTACAAAGCAAATCCACATTTTCATACTTATTTTCATTTGCCTTTATCCAGAAACAGTTTTCAGTCATTTCATGAGGTCTGATCTGCAATCAGAGAAGACTGATTCATAAATAGTTGGGTGTTTCATCTGTCCCAGCCCAATCATTACGTTCAGACCCAGATTCCCATAGCTGCCAGCCAATGTTTAGGAATGTAATCCTGTGTGATTTTTCTCCAAACTGTGTTCAAAAGCTTACCTTCTGCAGGAAGGTAAGCTTTTGTGAGAGAAAAAATTGGGGGAATTGAAGCTGAATGAAACAAAGTTTGTTTCTTCTCAATTACTCTTGTCGAGACTTTAATTATGCTCATATGCACTATGACTCAAGTGCAGGACACAGTACCCAGCATGTCCTAGGGCTATGTGACCAACTAACATCGATTCCCACCAAATTTTTAAACCAGAAAGCCTTAGTCAAGAGCAAAGAAATTTGTTTCAACGCTTAAAAAAAAAAAGCCTGTTTATTTAAAATCACTTTTAATGGGGTTCCTACTGGAAATTATATAGAAATAAAAACAAAAGTAATTTTAATCTAGGTAAGAGAGTATGTATTCTTCCACTTATTTATTTATTTATTTATTTATTTATTTACCTTTAACCAATTCAATCTTCTCATGCTTATTTCAGGTTTAAATTCTTTCTTTGGTTTTAACCCAAATGGCAGGGTTGGTGGAAGAGAGTTTCCTCCACTGAGAAATCCCAGGGGAGGTGGTGGAGGCACGGGACCACCAAATGGCAGGGGCACTCCTGGGAGTGGAGGAGGGGGCGGAGGAGGTGGTGGAGGAGGTGGTGCCACGGGAGGAGGAAGTGCTGGGTGCCCAGTTCCCTTTTCTTGTGATAGGGGCAAAGAGGTCTTTGTATCAGCTGGCAAGGCACCAAACTAGACAGAAAAATAAAAATGAAATAAATAAGTAACATGACTAAGCTCTCTACAGAACATGTAAAAGTACACTTTCCTTAAAAATAACGTATTATTGCCAGGCTCAGTTGGTTGGGCATCATCCTGTGCAAAGAAGCGTTGCTGGTTTAATTCCCAGTCAGGGCACATACCTGGGTTTCAGGTTCGATCCTCAGTTGGGGCACATACAGAAGGCAACGGATCAATGTTTGTTTCACCACGATGTTCCTTTCTCTTTCTCTCTCTCTCTCTCTCTCTCTAAGTATGCCCTCAGGTGAGGATTCAAAATAATAACAATGACAATAATAATAATAATGTATTATTTTAAACCAAAAATAAGTAAATATCACAAATTTCATATCACAAATTTCATATGGCTTAACCTAGTAATTCCAGTGAAGTTTTTCCCAGTTTAAGAATATAAATTATAGCTTTTGTTTTCATAAAAGTGTAATTAAAAGAAATATTATTCCCCTGTTTGAGGTAGTTTGACCATCAGGTGGAAATATCCAGGAGGGAAATGGGTACATGGGTCTGAAGATTTGAAATCAGCAGTTTCTAGGTGCTGGGTGAGGCCATGGAAGTAGAAGAGTTCAACTAGAGTTGCACAGAGTATGTAGCATGAAGAAAGTTCTGTGCACAGAATTCTATACAGCATTTAAATAAGAAAAAGACCCAGAAAAAGAGTTAACTAGTATTGTCACATCTTGCCTTTGCCCTTGGGGAAAAAAATCTAAAATTCTCAATAAGACCTCCAAAGACACGCTGTCATCTGAAACAGGTCAAGTGACTTTCACACACATTCTACGTATATGCCAACCTCATTGCAATTTCAGGGCCTGGGAACACGTTGTTCCTTCCACCTGGAACATCCTCTTCACCTGCCCATGTCCTACCTTTAATCTTAGCAACACATTCCTTTCTCAAAAAAGCCTTATATGACCACTCATTTCACTCTGATAGCATGCTGTACTTCTCCTTGACAGCTCTTACCAAAAGTGTTTCCTAACTTCTTAAGGAATCATTAGCATGTATTTTTTGATAGATTATAACTCTATGAGAAAGTGACTTTCCCCAGCACCTAATGTTGTGACTGACAGAGAAGCAAGGAAAAATGAAGAGTGAAATAAAGACAAATGTGTCGACTGGTCACTTTTGTCCTTATGTTTCTATGGCATGGTAAGAATTTAATGGATGCACTGCATTTTGATTGGCATAAAGAAGATATGGGTTCATAAATAATTTTCGTGATATGATTATTCTCATAAAATTACTAACTTCAATCCTGAGCCACACATATAAATACATCTACGCTGCAAATGGTAAACATTTAATAAATGTTAATAAATCATTTAAAAAGTTTTATGACATAGTTATGAAAAAGAGCATGTATAAAAGTCTGAAATTGACACCTGAGATCAGAAAAAAGTGTCATAAAAATTGTAACCACAAATCAAAGAACATGTCTTATTGAAAGATGAACTATAAAGAAGAATCACTTTAGTGGGATCTTGGATAGTATTTACTGCCCTTTGAATGTTAAGAATGTATCTATATTATACTCACACTCAATATACATTTTGTAGTTAGCTATTAACATCTTAAAACAAAGATATGGTTGAACTTCTGCTCTAGACTTGAATATACTGTTCATGAGGCAGGAGACTATGACTATCTTGCTCAAACAAGATTATATCCCAAACATCTAAAATTGCTTGGTTGTTAAGTGACTAAATGACTGAAATAAAAAATAATAGGACATATTTTATTCATAACCTTAAAATCAGCATAGATTTTATCAAAGAGAAGCATCTTAAGACACATGCATAGATTTAATGAGAAATACACACTAATCCAAAGGAAGAATTTGTCATTTGTTCTTCAAAAATGAATATAGTAGCCAATATTACATCTTTAATTCCAGGTCTTTTTCATGATAGCCATAAAAACAGGTCATCATTGTCCATAATTTTATACAATACAGGACTTAAACTCAATTTCAAAATGTAAATTTATTTCCATTTTATATAAAAGCACATGCAGTGATAACATATCTAAACATGGTGAATGTATTTTCTACAAACTGGAATTTTCTAAATTTAGAGCACATTTATAAGTAACTCTTCAACTGGAAGAAATTAAAAAGCAAAGGAAGTCTTTAAATATATATTAGCCCAGACCAGGAAAAACTAGTCATAAATATTTCAGCCATTGTCTATAACTCTATCTGAAATAAAAAATACAACCAAACATTTCTTTTAATATGATGGACAGGGAGCCATCTGAAAAATATGAGAAAGTTCAATAAACTGTTGTCCTTTCTTTTTATGCACTAAAGAAAAAAATTATTGAGAATAATTTATTTGTAGATAGAACTTTTAATTTTTACCTCTCACCCAAGAAAATTGATTTGAGGGAGAGGAAGAGGGGGAGGAGGAGGGAGGGAGAGGGAGAGTGAGAGGAGCATCAATGTGAGACAGAAACCACCATCGATTGCCTCCCATAATTGCCCCAGCCCTGGATGGAACCTGCAACCCTTTGGTGTACAAAACAACACTCCAACCAACTCCAGCCAGGGCTGGAGCTTTAAATTTTTTTTAATTGAACACTAAAAAATAGCTCTTCCTTAGGGTATCTTCGGACAGCTTCTGTAACAAACTATCCACTAAGTATTCAAAAGAAAATAAATTGCCAATAATATAGGAAGTAGTATACCGATATACAAAATAGTATATCTGAGACTATTTCAGCATAACCATAAATTAGGATAAAAGGAAAATGATATTGTTCATCATCCTATATATAAATCTCCACGACGAAATTTAGCTATGAATATTCTATCTCCCCATCTTCATCCATTTAAGATATGTAGAGGATGTATTTCTTGCTATCTAAACGGTTTTATGTGTAGAGGGTGTGTATGAGCTATCTGCTTCACAATCCAGATTTGCTCGCTCTCTCTCTCTCTCTCTCTTTTTTTTTTTTGGTCATGTTTTAAATCTGTTTACTTTTGGAAATTGAAAAATTATCAGAAAATGTTTTCATTCAGCTAGAGGTTATCTTTCACTGCAAGGTACCCATAAGCTTAAGGTTTTGGAAAATAAATAACTTGAGCAATAATTTCCTATAGTAGGATAAAGATCAGTGATGAATGACAAATCTAAGATGAAAAGACTTTCTTACCCTTTGTGTATAATTACTTAGGAAATGTGACATTACGAACAAAACCCAAATGAAACATAAGGAAGCAGATTGGTTAGTGACAGTTTAGACATCCTTAAAAAAGCAAATTGAAAAAAAGTAGAAAAATAACTTTTCTAAATATACATATATACATATAAAAAATACTATGAAAACATACAAGTGAAATTAAAGATTAAACATTTTGATGCTGTGAAGATATGGCATGACCTTTGCGCCCCTGGTGAGCTTTTAATACTAAATTCCTCTGGATAGATGGTATTTTACCTGAGACTTGAAAGCCTGTAACTCTGCTTGAAGCTCATTAATCTTTGCCTCTTTTTTCTGCAATTGAGCCTGAGTTTCTTGGTGGTCGGTAAACTCTTTTTCAAACTGAAAAAAATATATATATATATGAGAGAGAGATGGAAATGAAAAGCACTTTTTATAGAGAAATATGACTCTAATCATGTCAGTAGAACATAAACTTTTATGAAAGGAATGGTAGATTTTTCCTGTCACCCACAGCTTTTCTTGAAGTCCTACCAAAATCATTTGCAAGGCAGCAGACAAAGCCAGAGATGGAGTCCATGACCTTCTCTCAGCAGAGGAAACTGGCCCATAGTTATTTGCAACCCTGTCTTTTTTCTTCAAAGTCCCTAAATTTCATTGTGATTTTGTGTAAAATAATAGAGAGCAAACCATTGTACTGAGTTTCCTGACCCCTACCTGCAAAAATGTATACTTAAAATTACCTAAAGTTTATCAAGAGGACTTAAAAAATTCCATTTTAATATTTTTGTTTATGAATAAATAACTCTTATTATATAAATACATCAATTACTTAGTTTTTTCTTACATCAGGAGATTTAAGGACCCTGATGAAGGCTCTAAACTTCCACCATTTAAGAAAATAAAGTCTGTTTTATTTTTTTTTTTAATTTCTTTATTGATTAAGGTGTCACTATTTGTCCTCATCCCCCCATTCCCATCCCACCCCTCCCCCACGCATGCCCCAATCCCCTGTTGAACTTAACCGTTGGATAGGCTTATATGCATGCATACAGGTCCTTTGGTTGAACTCTCCCCCTCCCCCCCACCCTCCCCCTACCCTCCCCTATCCTCCCTCTGAGGCCCGATAGTCCGATCGATGCCTCCTTGCTTCTGGTTCTGTTCTTGTTCCTCAGTCTATGTTGTTCATCATTTCCCCTAGATGAGCGAGATCATATGTCACTAGATATATACCAATAAGCACTGAATGTGAGACGAGCAATAATAGTTATGCTGACAGGCAAATGAATCAGTCTGTAGCGAGCTTCCCCCTGGACCAACAGTTCTTTTGAGACTCAATTTCAATGTCCAGTAGTTCCTTATGTGTACATGTCAGCACTGACCCCCCAGCTCTGGATGGTGGACAAATGGCGGTAACGGAGGTCCGACTCCCTCTGGTTTGGTCTCGGCCGAACCCAGGGGCACGGCGTCACCCGGACTAAGGGGCACGTGGCCTCACCCATACCCAAGGGGCGCGTGGTCTCACCCGGGCCTGGGACCCAGCCTCACCCGGATGGATCCAGGGGCACACGGCCTCACCCGGACCCAGGCTCTGGCTTCACCCGGACCCAGGGACACTTGGCCTCTCCCAGACCCAGGGCCACTTGGGCTCACCCGGGCCTAGGTGCACGAGGCCTCATCTGGATCCAGGGACACATGGTCGCACCCGGACCCAGGGACGCTTGGCCTCTCCCAGACCCAGGGCCACTTGGGCTCACCCGGATCTAGGTGCACGAGGCCTCATCTGGATCCAGGGACACATGGTCGCACCCGGACCCAGGGACGCTTGGCCTCTCCCAGACCCAGGGCCACTTGGGCTCACCCGGGCCTAGGTGCACGAGGCCTCACCCGGATCCAGGGACACATGGTCTCACCCGGACACAGGGACGCTTGGCCTCTCCCAGACCCAGGGCCACTTGGGCTCACCCGGACCTAGGTGCACGAGGCCTCATCTGGATCCAGGGACACATGGTCGCACCCGGACCCAGGGACGCTTGGCCTCTCCCAGACCCAGGGCCACTTGGGCTCACCCGGACCTAGGTGCACGAGGCCTCATCCGGATCCAGGGACACATGGTCGCACCCGGACCCAGGGACACTTGGCCTCTCCCAGACCCAGGGCCACTTGGGCTCACCCGGGCCTAGGTGCACGAGGCCTCATCTGGATCCAGGGACACATGGTCTCACCCGGACCCAGGGACGCTTGGCCTCTCCCAGACCCAGGGCCACTTGGGCTCACCCGGGCCTAGGTGCACGAGGCCTCACCCGGATCCAGGGACACATGGTCTCACCCGGACACAGGGACGCTTGGCCTCTCCTAGACCCAGGGCCACTTGGGCTCACCCGGGCCTAGGTGCACGAGGCCTCACCCGGATCCAGGGACGCATGGTCTCACCCGGACCCAGGGACACTTGGCCTCTCCCAGACCCAGGGCCACTTGGGCTCACCCGGGCCAAGGTGCACGAGGCCTCATCCGGATCCAGGGACGCATGGTCTCACCCGGACCCAGGGACGCTTGGCCTCTCCCAGACCCAGGGCCACTTGGGCTCACCCGGGCCTAGGTGCACGAGGCCTCACCCGGATCCAGGGACACATGGTCTCACCCGGACACAGGGACGCTTGGCCTCTCCCAGACCCAGGGCCACTTGGGCTCACCCGGGCCCAGGTGCACGAGGCCTCATCCGGATCCAGGGACGCATGGTCTCACCCGGACCCAGGGACGCTTGGCCTCTCCCAGACCCAGGGCCACTTGGGCTCACCCGGGCCTAGGTGCACGAGGCCTCACCCGGATCCAGGGACACATGGTCTCACCTGGACCCAGGGGCGCTTGGTCTTTTCCAGACCCAGGGGCACGTGGCCTCACCCGGGCCTAGGTGCTCGAGGCCTCACCCGGATCCAGGGACACATGGTCTCACCCGGACCCAGGGACGCTTGGCCTCTCCCAGACCCAGGGCCACTTGGGCTCACCCGGGCCTAGGTGCACAAGGCCTCACCCGGATCCAGGGACACATGGTCTCACCCGGACCCAGGGACGATTGGCCTCTCCCAGACCCAGGGCCACTTGGGCTCACCCGGGCCTAGGTGCACGAGGCCTCACCCGTATCCAGGGACACATGGTCTCACCCGGACACAGGGACGCTTGGCCTCTCCCAGACCCAGGGCCACTTGGGCTCACCCGGGCCTAGGTGCACGAGGCCTCACCCGGATCCAGGGACACATGGTCTCACCCGGACCCAGGGACGCTTGGTCTCTCCCAGACCCAGGGCCACTTGGGCTCACCCGGGCCTAGGTTCACGAGGCCTCACCCGATCCAGGGACACATGGTCTCACCTGGACCCAGGGATGTTTGGCCTCTCCCAGACCCAGGGCCACTTGGGCTCACCCGGGCCTAGATGCGCGAGGCCTCAACTGGATCTATTGACCCCTGGCCTCACTTGGACCCAGGGGAGCGCGGCCTCCCCCAGACCCAGGGGCGCTTGGCACCTCCGCAAGAGTCCCGCCTCTCCCCGCAGGCATCTGGGTCTCCCACGGGTCCCCAGAAGCTGGATTTCAGTGTGATGGAGAGCTAATCTCCCCTAGGTTTGGAACAAAAGCCCCTTTCCCCCGCCACCAACCAGACCCACGCGCCTCCACACCTCATCCCCTCCGATTTCGCTGGTTTCCTCTTCCCTCTTAGCTATAAATCTACCATTCAGCCATCTCTCCTGTAGTTCTGGATGGCAGAGGCTCTGTCCTCCATTCGTGCCCCTGAAATTGCTGTGCGCGGTGGAGTTCGCAGTTCCTTTGTTTAACTTAGCCGCCTTCTTGATTCTCCTCTGTCAAAATGGCTTAAAGGGCTTGAATGTAAGATGAGAACTCCTAAGAATCCTCCAAATCGGTGTTGGCGGCCTCCGGGGCCTCGAGGATCTCACTGCGCAGTTCGGCCAGGTCGGTGGCGCGGATGCGCCCCTCCTGCAGAAAGATGGTCTCTTCCTTCACAGAGAGCCGCTGCGCCGAGTCCGCGGCCGCCGCCACAGCAGCTGCTGCGGCGCCCACGAGCCCATGGCCCCGGCTGCGGTGCTGACTGAGAGGAGCAGCCGCCCGGTCTGGGGAGACGCGAGCAGCAGTCGCCACCCTCACTAGTCCATGTTCCAGTTGTATTTCCGAAACTGCCATGCGAGGCAACACATCAGCCTTCACCTCCGCCGTCATCTTTTTCGAATTCCCCAATTTGTTCTTCTTAATCCCTTGAATTCAGTCAACTCTACTGAGGTCTAGTGGCGCCGGGAGGTGCACGGAGAGGGCGCCCGGGCCTCCGTCCGGTGTGCGGGGCGCGCGGCCCGCGGAACCAGGCGCGCGGGGGCCTCGCGGCGGGGATGGGCGCTGGGCGGCCGCCGGGCTCCGGGCGCCGCTGCCGCCGCGGCGTCCCCAGTGCCCCGGGCCGGGCGGCCTGCGGGGGCGGCGCAGTTGCGAAACTGAGTGAGTATCTACAGTTAAGTCTTGATTGTTGTTGGTGTCACTAGGAGGAATTGTCCTCCAGGCCAATTGTCCATGAGGACCCTCTTTGTCTATATAGGAAGAGTTGCTGTGCAGGAGACATGAGGCTCCTGTGTCTGTGTCCCTCTGTATTCCTTGCAAACACCTCTGAGAGAAACGCGCCCTGGAGTTTCGCCCGCTGCCTGGAACTGGGTTTCAATGTAGTTGGAACTGGGTCTCAGCGCAGTCTGGCGCCTTTGTCTCCTTCCCAGCAGGGCCATTCAGTGGCGCAGGCAACAGTCCCTCCTCTGCGCGCCCTCCCGTGTGCGCCTCTGGAGCCGCCGCTCCTCTGTGCCTCTGCCCCACAGGCCAAATTCATTCCCCCAGCATGTGCCTGGCTTCCCAGGGTTTCGCCCGGAACTGGGGTTCAGTGCAGTCGGAACTGGGGTTCAGCATGGTCCGGAGCCCTTGTCTCCTTCCCGCTAGGGCAGTTCAGTGGCGCAGGCAACAGTCCGTCCTTTGCGCCCCTTCCTGCGCGCGCCTCTGGAGCTCTGCCTTCCGCCGCTCCTCTGTGCCTGCGCCCCACAGCCCAGATTCATTCCCCCAGCCTGCGCCTGGCTTCCCAGGGTTTCGCCCGGAACGGGGTTCAGTGCAGTCGGAGCCGGCGCTCAGCGCAATCCGGAGCCTTTATCTCCTTCCTGCCAGTGAACGCCGGCCAGGCCGTCAGCCGCCCCTTCCTCTCCGGCTCCATCCTCCCCGCAGGCGCGCGTGCTCGTGTCTCCGTCCGTTTCTCCATACCTCAGGCTTTTGCGGCTCCCCCGACTGTCCCCGTGGCCTTCTCCTTCTCCCCAGCTGTGGGCATTTCAGTCCGCCAGCTTTCCTGTGGTTCTGGACGATGACCGTTCTGACCTCTAGTTGTATTTTTGAAATTGTTGTGCCCGGCTGCGGGTTAGGTGTTTAACCTATGGCGCCATCTTGGTTTCTCCTCGAAAATAGTCTGTTTTATTTATCATTAATCTGTTGGAGATTAATCTTTGGGAGATTAAGGATGAATTAATCTTTAAAAGTCCCTAGTGGTAGAAAGGTAAATGGTAAAATTTGGCAAATCCAATGAGTTTTTAAATTTATATAGCCACTCATCATAAGTTCCCATCTTGCATTCAAATATCTTACTATCATTATGACTGAAACACCTCTCCTAATAGAGGTAAATTTAAATAGGGTATTGTCTCATAATCAGAAACAAGTATTTGACACTTTTTATAAAAAAGGGGGTGGGGGGATCAATCAGTTAAAAATAATGCTACTATTTCACAAATGTAGCCTGAAACTTTAAAATATAGTCATACCTCAATAAGGAAAATGACAATACAGAACTCCACAGTTAACAAAGGGCTACATGAATCTTATTCTGTGCTTAACACAGAGCCAGTTACTAGTCCCTCATCAGACAGCCAGGAAGTAAAAGATGTGAGATTAAAGCCAGATTGTATCTTTAAAGTTTGAGTTATTTAGATGAAACCACACTGCCTTCCTACAATTGATGTTCAGATAATGCTTTACAGTTTTTTAATAGACTTTATTTTTAGAGCAGTTTTAGGTTCAGCACAAAATAGGCAAGTTTCTGAGATTTCCCATATGCTCCCCTGCCCCCACACATTTTGCCTCCCTCATGTTCTACAGAGTTGAAAGTACAAAAATAAGCACTTTTGTATTTTATCACAAAAACAAATATGAAATAAATATTACGATTCTCATTACAGGTTAGAAAAGTAAATCTCAGACTCAGGATCCTCTCACTCTAAACCTTGTGTTATTTTATAAAGATAACAGAAACTACTAGAAAAAAAAAAAAAAAAACATGATATAAATATCCTTTACCTCTCCCAAACAACACCAGCATTATCACTCCTACTACTACTGCAGTTACTCTAAACCCCTCCTAACATTAATAATTTTAAAAAGATACTAATCTTGCCCTGGCCAGTGTTCTCAGTTGGTTAGTGTCATCCTGTGTGTGCAATGAAGGGTCTCAGGTTCTATTCCCAGTCAGGGCACAAACCCAGGTTGCGGGTTTAATATCTCTCTCTCTCTCTCTCTCTCTCTCTCTCTCTCTCTCTCTCTCTCTCTCTCTCTCTCTCTCTCCCTTCCCCTCCCCCCCTTCTCTCCCTAAGCCTTGGGTGAGGATTTAAAAAAAAAAAAAAAAGATACTAACTTAAACCTAATAAAATAACTAATGTACAAGCCATAGCATGCTTAGGTCTCAGAGTATAGATAACCAAAAGCCCTCCTGTCACCCAGGGATTCCACAGGAATTGGCTAAGTCAATTGTGCTCAGGGCTTTGTTGCACAGTGAACTTCTCTGTCCTTCTGTTCTTTGACTCACCCCATGTCACCTAACTAATCTTATTTTTGCCTCAAAGGCAACTTCATTAAAGAGTGTTCCTACTCCATACTCACATTTCTGATCTGTTGACCTTCTTTCACTTCATTATCCACTACAATTAAGCTATCATTCTTTCACTCTAAAAACTATAGCTTACCAAATTTCAAGTCACCTGGACTTCTCCCAGCCTCATCTTGCTTGACTTCTCTATAGCTGTGCTATTTAATAGGGTAGCCACTAGCCACAGGTATAAATGTAAATCTAATTCAAATCAAATAAAGTTAAATTTTCAGTTCCTCGGTCACAGTAGCTATTTTATAAGGGCACGATGGGAACATTTGGTTGATAGCTACTGTGTGGAACAATCCTATCTAATAAAGAGGGAACATGCTAATTGACCGTCACACCCTCACAAAGATGGTGGCACCTACAGCCAATAAGGAAGGAATATGTTAATTGACTGCCACACCCTCAAAGATGGCTGTGCCCATAGCCACAAGATGGTGGTGCCCAGTCCCCTCAGCCCTTCTGGGGCAGCAGGCGCGTGGCATGGCTGGGCCCGCCCCCAGGCGAGTCCAGCTGCTCCGCGTGCCTACCTCCGGAGGCCCCCAGTTCCCTCAGCCCCCTAGCCACCCAGGGCCAGCCTGAGGAACAGGCAAGCCTCGGATGGCAGCTACCCAGCTGCCCAGGGCTGCCTGAGGCTCAGGTAACTAGGGCCGGCCGAGGCTTGTGCTGCCAGCAGTGGCAGCAGCAGAGGTGTGATGGGGGCATCACCTTCCTCTGACCGTCGGGTCACCTCCCGCCCCTGAGGGCTCCCGGACTGTGAGAGGGGGCAGGCCTGGCTGAGGAACAACCCCTCCAGTGCATGAATATTCATGCACCTGGCCTCTAGGACAGATTATAAAACACTATCATCATCCCTGTCTAAAACATAAATACTTACAAACTTGTCCCCATATTCCATCTCCCTTCCCCTGTATGTTCCATTGTAACACACTCGTCTGGTCCTCCTAATTCATTGACTGCTCCTACCAGTTCTATATGAGTCCCTACTCTTCAATCCAACCCTTTAATGCTGCCATTGTACTGGACTCCTCCCTCACCCTCTGCTGGACTCACATCACATTTTTCATTGGATGCTATCTTCCACACCCATATGCTTCCATCACCATTCTTATATTGATGGCTTCCAAATCTTGCTACCTAGCTCAGTTTCTCCCCTGAATTCCAGACTACTTATCAGTCCTTAAATGTATTTTCCACTTCTTAATGAACATTTTTCAAGATAAACAAAAAATACAGCATTTTCAAGGCCAATATTATCTTCCCCCCTACATATTTTATTTTGTTTTGTTTTGGATACTGCTATTCTTTCTAAAAAAACAGCACAAATGACACGTACCCTTTGCCCTTAAACCTTCTTCACTGGCTTCATTATAAAGGACATACTCATTAACTTAATATCTAAGAACCCTCCAGCATATGGCCCCAGACTACCTATTTCCCATTATGCAATAAATATCTAATAGCATGCCTATAACGCGTCCCTCAGAGTGGTAGGTGCTAGAAATATAGAGTTGAACAGAATATGGTCATTGCTTTTAGTGAGTATAGTTTCTGGTGACAAAGTAAAAGCAAACAAGCCAAAACCTATACAAATTACCAGAAATAAAGACAGACAGACAGACAGACAGTGAATGATTCCTGGAGTAAGGATGTTGGACCCCAGGTTTGAAGAACTGGAGTAGTTACCTGAGAAGTGCAGCTAACATTTCAAATAGAGGAACTAGCATTGGATGACAAGCAATCCCTTATACGGGGCACAAAAAGTTGTGAGAACTGCAGGAGGTGAAGCTAGCAATGTACACAGAAATGGAACTGTTGAAAGTACTTTTACAATAAGTCAAAAAGTGTTTTCTTTTTCCTAAAACACATGGAGAGCTAGTAAAGTATCTATAATAATCTATAATAATAAAAGCATAATATGCTAATTAGACTGATTGTCTCCCTGACGAAGCTGGGGCTGTGAGGTGCCAGAGGGAAGCCGGTGCCGGCAGCCGGAGCGGGAAGGCCTACTCTTGCATGTATTTCGTGCATTGGGCCTCAAGTTTATAATAAGAAAATAACAATCAAATTTGCACTTTGGAAAACCCAACCAGCAGCAAGTTTGGAAGATGGACTGAAAGAGAAACAGTAGAGGCAAGAAAATGAGTTTAGGGGCTACAACAGTTATCCAAGTCAACTAAAGGCCTGCATGAATAAAGCTATAAGAAAGGATAATGAAAAGGACATGAAGCAAAATATTTTTACAAAATTCAAAAAAGTGTCTGACTGAATGAAGAAAATGCATGAGGGAACATGTAGAACATGACCATGTATTCTGCTGCATGACAAGCTGCAAAGTTTTATAATTTGATGGGAAAGATGAGGATTTAAAATGCAGGGTGAAAAGGCATTTTTAGGCACAAGAAAGATTAACTTGGTTTAGAGAATGCTCAGCTTGAGTTACTTATAATAAAGTCAAGCCTTACCCGATTTTGCTCAGTGGTTAGAACATCACCCTCAGACTGAAAGGTTGTGAGTTTGATTCTAGTCAAGGCCACATACCTCGGCTGGTCAGGCCAAGTGTGGGAGGCAACCAATCCATGTGTCTCTCTCACATGAATGTCTATCTCTCTGTGTCTCTCCCCCTCCCTTCTACTCACTCTAAAATCAATGGGAAAAAATACCTTCAGGTGAAGACTAACAACAAAAAAGAAATTCAAATTTTATGCATGGCTCCTTGTTATCCCACCTTGTTGCCTCAGACGTGTCCATTAGGACTCACATTGGCTACCACTTCCTTGGGTAAGTCTTCCCTCCCCACACAAGATTAGGTGAGGAATGCTTCCTATAGGCTTACACACCACATAGGGTTTTCTACCCTAATAATTATCATGATGTAATATAAAAATATCAAAACGTTGTATCACACTCACTAATCTAAAAGTTCATTAGTAGTGAAAACTCTTTTTTATTTTACTCATCACCTTTCCAAAGCTTTAATTCATAATTAAACTCAATATATCTTTGTTGAATGAACTAAGGAGCTAATTCCTGTCCAATCTTCCTTTACATCCTACCTTATAAAATAGTAATATGCAAATTGACCACACCTTCGCTACACCCAAGCCACGCCCACCAGCCAAGCCACGCCCACCAGCCAAAGCCATGCCCACCAGCCAATCAGGGCAAGTATGCAAATTACCCAACAAAATTGGAGGTTAATTTGCATACACTGAGGGAGGGAGAAGTGAAGACTGAAGACAACTTAGAAGGAAGAGGGAAGAAAAGCAGAAAGCAAGGTGGCTGCCAGAGGGAAAGCCTGGGCAGGGTGGAGCGGGGCAGAGCGGGGCGGGCGGCAGCGGCCCGTGGGTGCAGGCACAGCAGCCGAAATGGCGGCCGCAGCGGCTGCTTGCAGGATTCTTCCTGCAAATGGGCTACTAGTGTTAAATAAATAAGTCACTATCTGTCAAATAATTAAGCCCCCCAATCTCCCAGCATCAAAAACTTTGAGAAGTCATTTTCTCTATTCTCCTTTTGATAACTGCTCAGTTAATGTTTACTGTTATGTAACAAGTAATAAAAAAATTAAATTCTCATGAGAGTAAGAATGAAAAAGTCTTTTTCACATTATAAATATGTATACTATCATATTTCATAGGCCTTAGAATGAGATTCAAAAGAATAAAGAATTGTGCAGGGGAACAAAGATAAAACTAACAAAACAATTAGTCATAATTAGTACACATTAACAGAATTTAATAAATTAACTTGGCCATATTGAAAGTATCCTTATTATTACCAAAGAGAAAAACATCTAGATCCTCCCTTAGAAGAGGATCAGACAAAATATAAACTTTGCTTTAACATTTTTATAATATCTATAGTCAAATCACAGTAGCCTAGGGGATAAAATGAGTCTACATTAAAGACGTACTTTATAAAAACTGATACGATAGCCATCCAAAAAGAGTTACCAGAACAATATTACGCTTACAATATTACACGCAAAAAAATGTCAAGAAACACAGTTAAGGTTGAGGCTCTGCTTAATTTCATTCCCTAGGGTAAATGTATTAGTGCATCTGTACAAGAAGGTTGATAATTCAATATTCTCTGTGTACTTTCTGACATTTCTGGTCTTCATTTTTCAAATTTATGCACCAAATAAAGAATGTGTCTAGCAACTAGGATAGCTTCCTGCCTAAAGCTAAGTATTTACATGTGTCCTTATAAAGCTATCAGAAAGAAGTTCTTGCTGATATATACAAAATGGTATGGCAGTAGAAATCTTTTATGGAGCAAACAATATTTTCTGAATATACCTAAAACACATAACTTTTGACTAAAAGGAGACAACTAACCTTGAACAAGGTCTTTCTTCTACTTACATTTAAAGCTTATAATTTAAAAACAATGTATTGAGGAAGTTATCATATTTAACACCACTCATATAAGCTATATACCTAAAAATTATTATAAAAGCAAATTTATACTATCTGGGATACATCCAAAATAAGTACCTGAAAGTTTCCTACTATTTTTCCCATGAAGAGTAAAAATTCTAACTGAGCTTAGAATATAAAGTTGACGGGGTGAGGGGTCATTTGGTAACACAGACATCTGTCAACTATAACACTTAATTTAAATGATCCATATTTAAATGACCCCAATTGTGAATATCTTATTCACAGCTGTAATCCTAGCCTGTAACCAAAAGTCTGAGATATAATACCCTCTCAGTAAATGTTTGGTGAGCCTTAGAACAGCTTAGGAAATTTACAAAGTTTTACATAAGTTATTGTTAACTTATGAAAAAGTGCCTACCATTTGCAGTTACCTTTTATCCTACAAGTTTATAAAAATGTGCAGTTTTTTTTCAAGATTTATTTAGGACCAAATACAACAAAAATGTAGATTGTGCGGCATGGGGCCTAACACACAGTAAATGTTCATGTTCATCAAGGTGGTTGTAGTATAATTATTATTATTTCTTCGATGTAAGAAACCAGTCCTATGAATTCAAATGAGTGAATACCTAAAATGTGAAGACAACAACAACTCCCCGGCCCCAGCAAAAAAAAAAAAAGAGAGAGAAAGTGTAATGGGTACTTGCTAAGCAGAGATAAAAACACAAAACACCATCTTAAAGAAAAATGACGAATAAATGGCTAGATAATTAGTGATACTACTAGGCTGAAATAAATGAAATTGACAATATTTGATATATTTAACCTATGAAAATGATAATTTTATACGGTTCAACCTGATCTAAAATGAAGTAGCTTTAATCAGAACAGCAAGCAGCCCTAGCTGGTTTTGCTCAGTGGATCGAGTGGCAGCCTATGGTATGAAGGGTCCCGGGTTCAATTTCAGTCAAGGGCACATGCCCAGGTTGTAAGCTCAGTGCTCAATAGAGGGTATACAGGAGGCAGCCAATCAATGTTTCTCTCTCATTGATGTTTCTATCTCTCTCTCCCTCTCCCTTATTCTCTGAAATCAATAAAAATGTATTTTTTTTAAAGAATACATTAGTCAACACTCAAATTTTATTTTTAAAAAAACAGCAAGTAAAGTTAAACTTTCTTTTAAAATTTTCAGATATAATTTCAATCTTAAGTGCTGAAATCATATGATTTCTTGAGAAATACATTAATCTTAAAATTCTGACTACATACATTTTGTTCAAGCATTCATTCAGTCATTCAAAAATATTTTTTTTAGTTCTTAGGCCAGGAATCATTATAGGTGCTGAATAGTGAATAAAGCAAACAAAAAAATCCTTCTTCAAATTTACTCTTGAGAGATAGACAATACATTCATATACACACATATAAATACATAATAAATTATGTACCCTGTAAACTTATAAATACAACAAAAGAGAAACAATAAAAGCAGCATTGGGAGGGTGAGGGTTGGGTGTGGGATAAATATAATTGTTTAGAAATCCTCTTTGGAGGATGGCATTTGTGCAAGTATCTAAAGGAGGTAAAGAAGAAAGTGGTAGCTCAGCCGGCGTGGCTCAATGATTGAGTGTCGACCTATGAACCAGGAGGTCACGGTTCAATTCCCGGTCAGGGCACATGCCTGGGTTCGGGCTCGGTCCCCAGTAGGGGGTATGCAGGCGGCAGCCATTCAATGATTCTCTCTCATCATTGATGTTTCTCTCTCTCTCTCCCTCTCTCTTCCTCTCTAAAACCAATAATATATATATTTTTTATATATTTTATACATATTTAAAGAAGAAGAAGAAAGTGGCAACAACAAGCAAAGACTCTAAAGCAGAGCATACCTGCAGTGGTTCCCCAAATAATAAAAGTCACTTACTTTCTTGTAAAATTCTGAAGCTTTCTCTTCAGACTCTTCTACTTTCACTTGATCTATGCAAATATCTAAAATTCCAAAGATAAGAAATTTTAAGTTGCAGTGCTTCTCAAATTCATTATGACTTTAAAAGTTTAGAAAGACATAAAAAAGCATCAGAAAGATTTAGAACAGTGCCAGTAATGAAATAAGCAAAGTAGAGAAACATATTATAATGTTGGAATGAAGAAGAATTTTCTAAGCATAGTAACAAGGCCATAAAACATAAAGGGAAAGACAAACCCTACCACAATTTTAAACTATTAGGCAAAAGGAGGAGGAAGTTCTACTGTAACATACAATACTAAAAGGTTTCTATCATCAGTCCATAAATATTTTGAAGGAAGAAGAGATGATATCCAACACAAGATAGGAAAGTGGGCCATAGTAATGAACAGAAAGTGAAGAATAACAAAACCAAATATTGCTAAAACAAATGAATAAATATTTTATTTTCCCTAATGATATGAAAATATAAAATTTTTAATAAGAAATAACAAAGATTAAATAATCCATAATGCCAAACTTGGAGGTGGCACAGAGAAACCAAATTATTATATTGCCAACATAATAAAAGTATAAATAAGGAACTTCACAGTATAAGCAATTCTACTTCTAGAATTTTGTCTTTAAGAAGGAATAATGATTAAAATAGTTAACATTAGGCTCTGACTGCTGTGGCTCAGTTGAATGAAGCATCCTCCCATGCACCCACAGGTTATTGGTTCAATTTCTGTTCAGGGCACATGCCCAGGTTGTGGGTTCAATCCCTAGTGGAGGCACATACAGGAGGCAATTGATGGATCAACTGATCTTTCTCTCATATCTTGGTTTCTCTACCTATCTATCTATCTTTCTCAGATCACCAAAACATCCTCATGTTTTCCAAAAAATATGTATATATAGGGTGTCCCAAAAAATTTTATGCACACTTTAACAGCTGATAGCTAACATTGCCTTTATAATTATTCAAAGTGTGTGCATGGATTTCCCAAGATGTATTTTATCCTTTATTTTTTAATGCAAATAATACATGAACATCGCTTTCAAAAACATTACAGAGGGGCTTCTAATGAAAAGTAATAGTGAACCAATTCAAATGCAATGAAAAGTGAACCCCACTTCCTAAATGGGACCTCTTTTAGCCCTTTCTGTTTTAGATTATTCTGGTGATTAGTTTCTAACTCTAAATAAAATGTTTATACTATTATTTCTTAACATATCTATTTAAGACATTATAGATAACTTCCTGCTATAAAAGAAGGAAACTATTATCCCTATCTAATCCCAATATTGGTAATTTTACTTTCTAAATTTCGTGGCTCCGTAGTACTAAATAAAAACTTAAAACTTCTGATTCCTGTTACACAGTGTCTCTTAATTTTCACTATAATACATGAAGTTATCTGTGCCCCATACTTTCCAATATCTGTCTCCCAAACTGTCCAACCTTGTATCTTCTCTCATCTGTTCATATCCACACCGTCTGTATTTGTGTCGTTCAGTGCCTATAAACTTACTAGAGGCCCGGTGCACGAAATTCATGTCAGGGACGAGGGGGTATCCCTCAGCCCAGCTGGCACCCTCTCCAATCTGGGACCCCTCGAGGGATGTCCAGTGGGATTGGGCCTAAATGGGCAGTCGGACATCCCTCTCACAATCCAGGACTGCTGGCTCCCAACTGCTCGCCTGCCTGCCTTCCTGATTGCCCCTAACCGCTTCTGCCTGCCACCCTGATCACCCCCTAACCACTCCCATGACAGCCTGATTGATGTCTAACTGTTCCCCTGCCAGCCTGTTTGCCCCCAACTTCCCTCCTCTGCTGGCCTGGTCACCCCTAACTGCCCTCCTCTGCAGGGTTGATTGCCTCCAACTGCCGTCCCTTGCAGGCCTGGTCCCTCCCAACTGCCCTCCCCTGCTGGCCATCTTGTGGTGGCCATTGTGTGTCCACATGGGGGCAGGATCTTTGACCACATAGGGGCAGCTATCTTGATCTTGTGTGTTGGAGTGATGGTCACTCTGCATATTACTCTTTTATTACATAGGATAGAGACCTGGTGCACGGGTGGGGACCAGCTGGTTTGCCCTGAAGGGTGTCCTGAATCAGGGTGGGGTTCCCTTGGGGTGTGGAGAGGCCTGGGCGAGGGGCCTGTGGTGGTTTGCAGGCCAGCCACACCCCTGACGACCCAAGTGGAGGCCCTGGTATCTGGAATTTATTTACCTTCTACAATTGAAACTTTGTAGCCTGGACCAGAGCCAAGCCTCCTGCTTGCTCCGCGGCCGGCAGCCATTTCTCTTGGGATTGATGTATCTTCTATAATTGAAACTTTGTATCCTTTAGTGGAGGCCTGGGCCCGCCAGAGTGTGTGGAAAGCTTGGCTTCCTCTGTTGCCTGGGGAAACCCAAGCCTCCCTCTGGTAGCCATCTTGGTTGGGGTTAATTTGCATACTCGCCCTGATTGGCTGGTGGGCATGGCTTTTGGATGGTAGGCGTGGCTTGTGTAGCAGAGTGATGGTTAATTTGCATATTACTCTTTTATTAGAGAGGATTCTAAACATTTAATATCAATAAATAAAATAATTTCATTATAACTATATAAATATTTCACTTATATAGCCAAACTGTGTTCAAATATATATTTCCTTTCTATGTCCTATATTCAGCAAGTGCTAAATGTCAAAAACACTCATTAACTCAAGAAAAAAATATGCTCCTCATGTCAAGGAATAAATTTTCTTTTCACATACTATCTAAAAATCATTCCACATTTTAAAATTTTATTTGAAAGCTTGAATTTTATCATTGATAACAAATGTTATCACTCATTTTCCTTAAAGTATAGACACACTTCATTTCATTTTTAAGAGAGTGTGTGCTGCCCTAGACCATTTGGCTCAGTGGATAGAGCGGCAGCCCACAGACTGAAGGATCTCAGGTTCTATTACAGACAACACAGTGAAAAAAGACAAATAATGTCTTAATATTATTATGAAAATAGATTTAACTATTAGACCCCTAGAAAGGATATCAAGGGCCTCAGTAGTCTACAGGACCCACTATGAGAACAAATACTCTAGAGTTAATCCAGGGGGTTAAGAGACAATAAGATATTTCCATTTAAATAATAGAGGGATACTCACCAACAAATTGACTTAAATCTAAATCTAGTCTTTTTCGGTATGTGAAGTCTGGATCCATCCCATCTCTATGTAATACAATCTGAGATACACACTCATCAATCAATTTGAAGTACTGTTGCCTAAATCAAGAAAAAGAGTGTATATTAAATTCATTAGTGTAATTTTACATTAAAAAATATTTTGGTAAGTTTGATTTCAACTTTAATCATTTACTTTGTATAGTTTCAATAGATAACATAACAGATTTAACATGGGAGTGTCAGTAAATACAATTACCCTATCACTTTCCTCCTAATGATTTTGAGACACTGTATTTTTATTACGTTTTTGAAAATATAGTGTGCTTTAAAGATGATTTTCTTATATAAGTCAGAATCTTAACTTAGTAGGCAGTAAAAGAGAGACTATTACGATAACCTGAGATATGTGCTCAAAAGAAGTCCTCAATAAAGATCATCAACCAACCACTCTACCATACTGAAATAGCTACCATTGGTTTGTTTTATTAACATAAATAAAACAAAAAAAATTTCTAAAATTTTCTCTTGAAAGTTCTTCAAACCATACATTTTAGAATGTATATGGAACCAAATTAAAAACTGATACTATAAATTATATACAATATCAAATAAATAATTCTTACTCAAAAGAAGCTAGAAAAATTTAGTATAACAATTTTGTCCAAAAAATTAACTAAAATGCCCAAAAAGGTTCATGTTTTATTACAGTTCACTTCACTTAATGTGTGCAATAAGCTAAAGAACACCCCTTCAAACTCAAGCCAACATATGTGAAAGTAACAGATAGAATATTTTATATAAACAAAACAAGCTAAAGTGATAGGGTGGGCAATATTCTAATAAGGTACAGTCAGTCCTCCATCCCCAGCTACTCTCCACCCCCATAACTAATTTCTTCCCTCAATGACTTTTTGCATACATTTCCTCTCCAAACTTCCTTTAACATCTATGTGATGGCCTCTCTAGCCACTCGGGCTTTCCTTCCCTGTAAACTGCCCTTAACCAACGTACCCTACACATAATAAACTATCCATTACATGCCATAATTTTTTTCAAAAAATTAAGTACTTGAGGGAGGAACCAAGATGGCGGCAAAGTTAAACAACTAAACTGCCGCCTCGCACAACAATTTCAAATGTACAACTAAAAGACAAAACGTCTACCACCCAGAACCACAGGAAAGCTGGCTGAGTGGAAGATTTACAACTAAGAAGAGAAAGGAGCACAAACGCTGAAAAGCTGAGGTACGAAGGCACGGGAATCGGGCTGGTGGCGGGCGACTGGGCGCGCGGCTTTTCTTCAACCCAAAGGGAGACAAGCTCCCGATCACTCTGAAATCCAGTTTCTGGGGACACGAGGGGGACCCAGACGCCTACGGGAAGAAGCTGGACTCTAGGCCATCAGGTCTGAAAGTGAGAGTGACTTTTTTGGCAGAGGTGCACCCAGCAATCATTGTTTACTGCGCTGGAGCGTGGGGCGCAGGGACTTGGAAACGCGGAAAGGCAGAGACAGCTGATGGCAGCCATCGCCGTTTGCCACGCCCTAGCCTAGTGATGCCCTGAGACCCCGCCCAGCCCTGAGACCCCACCCCGCACATTCTACAAACCCGCCCAGGCTCCACACAGCGGCTTTTGCATATAAATGGCCTGTTCTGTGGAAGCTTAACCAAATTAACTGCAGCTCCAGTCAGACTGCTCCAAAACCACCCAAGCAAAGAGGAGAAAACTGTAGTTCTTACTGTAGCTCCTGCTGGGGGCCTCAGACAGTAGCTGACCTGCACCCCATTGGAGATCTAGAACCAGTGTATCTAGTGGTCAGTGTGAGACGACACCAGATTTCAACCACTCTCATAAGGGACACATTCAAGAGGCAGACTCAGTGAGCACCAAAGCCCTATTGGAACAAGTCCTGCCCCATAAATGTGTCTCCAGCACAGCAATTCTTCCATTACAGACACAGCAGATCCGCTCAGCCAATTGGCCTGGAGGTCAATTCCTCCCAGTGACACCAACAACAATCAAGACTTAACTACAATAAGGCTGTACACACAGTCCACAAAGGGGTACACCAAGAGTGTCCACCTCAGGTAACTGGGAGGCTGACCCACTGAACCAATAGGACACCTAGTACACAAAGCTACCCAACCAACTCAGGGAAGCAGCGAAAATGAGGAGGCAAGGAACAGATCCCAAATGAAAGAAATGGAGAACAAACGAATGGACATAAGAGTTCAAAACCATAGTTATAAGGTTTTTCAAGAATTTCATGGAAAAGGCTGATAAATTTAATGAGACCCTCGAGGATATGAAAAAGGACCAACTAGAAATTAAACATACACTGACTGAAATAAAAAATATTATACAGAGACCCAACAGCAGACTAGAGGAACGCAAGAACCAACTCAAAGATTTGGAATACAAAGAGGCAAAGGACACTCCTCCAGAGAAGCAAGAAGAGAAGAGAATTCAGAAAGTTGAAGATAGTGTAAGAAGCCTCTGGGACAACTTCAAGCGTACCAACATCAGAATTATGGGGGTGCCAGAAGAAGAGAGAGAGCAAGACACTGAAAATCTATTTGAAGAAATAATGACCAAAAATTTCCCCCACCTGGTGAAAGAAATAGACTTACAAGTCCAGGAAGCACACAGAACCCCAAACAAAAGGAATCCAAAGAGGACCACACCAAGACACATCATAATTAAAATGCCACGAGCAAAAGACAAAGAGAGAATCTTACAAGCAGCAAGAGAAAAACAGTTAGTTACCTACAAGGGAGCACCCATATGATTATCAGCTGATTTCTCAACAGAAACTATGCAGGCCATACCGGAATGGCAAGAAATATTCAAAGTGATGAATAGCAAGAACCTACAACCAAGACTACTCTACCCAGCAAAGTTATCATTCAGAATTGAAGGGCAGATAAATAGTTTCACAGATAAGAAAAAGCTAAAGGAGTTCATCACCACCAAACCAGTATTATATGAAATGCTGGAAGGTATTCTTTAAAAAGAGGAAAAAAGTAAAGATAAACATTATGAACAACAAATACATATCTATCAACAAGTGAATCTAAAAGTCAAGTGAATTAAAAATCTGAGGAACAGAATAAACTGGTGAACATAATAGAATCAGAGGCATAGAATGGGAGTGGACTGATAATTCTCAGGGGGAAAGGGGTGTCTGTGTGGGGGGTATGGGAAGAGACTGGACAAAAATCATACACCTTTGGATAAGGACAGCGGCGGGGAGGTAAAGGCAGAGGGGGTTGGGAACCGGGTGGTGGGGAGATATGGGGGGTAAAAAGGAGAAACAATTGTAATAATCTGAACAATAAAGATTAAATTTTTAAAAAATTAAGTACTTGAGTTATGGCTGGGAAAGAATTCAGAGCCAAGACTCTAACTACAAGGGAACATTTATTTGGTAAAATCACAGAGGTAAAGGAAGGGCCCTTAGAGCTGGGGAGGGAGGAAGGTAATTGTAACATGACTGGCAGTGGGAGAAGGCCCAGGTGTGCTCTGTGAGGGAGAGTACCAGCAATAAGATTTACTATAGCTTAACATTAGCAAAAAGACTATTGCTCATTAATTGTCAAAATAAAAATGTTCAGGACACTATTTCTGGATACAAATCAAAGCAAGAAGGTATTATCAACGGCTTTCAAAAAAATAACCTCTCACTCTCTAATATTTTAGCCATAATCACATTTACACTGAAGGTACATAAATTGCACACATATTTGTATCTATCACATTTGAAGATTTAGATGATGTACTTCCATTCCTTTTTACTCATTCAATGCTATCCTAATACTCTTTCAATAATAAAAATATTTTAATTAACACCATGAGCTACTTATGTCATTGAAAGAAAAATCATTTCGGTAACTATTTTCCCTCCTCCACACGCCCAACCATGAGCTCGTTTATGATATAGCTGAAATTTTGGGCAAAAACTCTTTAAGCAAGGCAACACTAGCAAAGAATAATGTATATCTGATTTCCAGAAATGTAATGGAGAAAATAATCTCTCTAAGTGATATCAGTAAGTTAGTGTATGTCAGAGGAATATGGGAAAATCTCAAGAGACTAATACAATTGTCATTATATACTGATAAAAAGCCCTATTAGAAGATATTTTAAAATCATATTCACTTTCTCTGTAATATTTTTACAGAATATCAGAAATTATCTCCTATGCACACTCAACTAGCATAGTATTCTGCACATGGAAAGCCACTAATTTTTGTTGCTGAACTGAATTTGATCTCCTCCTCCACCTTCCAATTATCTTACTGAATTTGAATTTTCTTGGTTGGCAAGGGCTTCCTTGGTATACCGTCTCCAATCAAGATCCCTTACAATAAAATTTCCTTATGTTCTAAATGTGAAAGTGAAGAAATATTCTAATTTTCTTATCTACTATCTAGTGTTCAGTGCACGGATTTGTGCACATTGAAAGAAAATTAATTAGAAGAAATATTTTAATATCGCAATTCGCCCTTTCTCTATAATAAAAGTGTCAACCAAATTCATGATTGACAATGACAGATCGAAACAAACGCATGTGATTGGCACCAGCGAGAGCTTTATATGTATCGAAAATGTGCGAGCCAACTTCGCCTTTTATATATATAGAATAAACTTGCTTAATTAGACCTGCTTTCTGATTTAGCTAAACTTTTTCCAGCCCAGTGAAGCACCCCAACTTCTCTTTCAGGTAATTGTCAGCAACACAGCAGTAAATATTAACACAAAGCAGATTATTATTGTAGATCACACAGGGAGAACAAAGGATAAAATATTTAACTGTAGCAGTGTTTGACTATATTCTGTGCAGTGAGAAAAGCTGAAGTCATTTTCAAGGTCCACCATTTCTTACTTCTTTTCAGTTGGGTCAAATTTCTAAAGTTTCTAAATCTCCATTTTCTGGCTAATGAAAATAAAATAGGATTCCATGGAGTCTCCTATCTACCTACTCCAGGACTTCTGTGAGGATCAAATGAGATAAGGCACGTTGAAAATGCTTCACAGACATTTGGTTAAACTGTAAAATGTTTGCACCTGGCTACAAAGCAAGTCAGATTCCTGGGCTGAAGAAACTCCAAGAAGGCTAGTTGCTAGGTAGAGGAAACCAGGTGTTGCTAAGAGATGTCATTATCTGGTGCCCACAGCGACCATTTCTGGGCTGGACTGGGCTAGGCCGTGGGTCTCATTTTGCACCATGGGGTCTTGGCAGCATTTGCTGCAGTTTGGTAGGGTTTCGCTCTGGGGTGGTGGCGGGGCCTGTGTCCCACTTGGGGGAAGATGAGTGTTGGTTTGTCAGCGCCAAGTCCATGGTGCTATTTTTAAATGACCAGTGCGTGCCATGGCAGCTCCTGAGTTGAGTGTCTGCCCACTGGTGGTCAGTGCGCATCATAGCTACCAGTCGGACGGACACTTAGCCTTTTATATATAGATTCTTTTAAATGAGATTACTTTGTATTCTGAAATCCATTTATTCAGCACCTAATATATTTATTAAAAAACTAAATGAATTGTTTATTTCAATTAAACTATTTCATAAAAATAGTTTATAATGTTCAATAAACAAAATATGTTCACATAATGGAAGACTTCTGAAAGGTAAAATCTAGGTCCATCTGAGATAGTGATACGAAAAAGAAGGTAAGACCAACAAGATTCATAGAACTGTACACCAAAAAGAGTCAATTTTACTGTATGTAAATAAAAAAATGAATTTATGACAAAAATTCTATGTGAATGGACATAATTCTAACTTAATCTTGTTATAAATGCATAACCTCTTTATAAGAACAAAAATAATATACCCAGAGGACAGGGCCTAAATGAGAAATTTCTAGCAAATCCTTCAAGAGTCACAGTATTTGAGAATGCAATTTCAGCAAAGCTATAATTGGTGGCAACATAAATGGTTTTATATTCAAAGATCTCAACTTCCCTCATAAAATAGTAATAAAAGCAAAAAGAGGATATTGAGAACGTTTACTGAGCATACACCAGGTGCCAGGTATTTGGCTAGGAGTTTTACCCATGTTACTGTATTTCATTTTCATAGCAACCCAGGCAAATTAGGTGCTAATGTCCACATATAGTTACATATAGGTATGGTATAAACAGGATAAACAATGTGTTAATAAGGTCAAGATGGTTAGGACAAACGATTAAAAGTCATTTGTCTTGCTTTTCTAATACATGAGCAATGTTAAGCAAACCTATAGTATTAAGGCACTGTCTACCTACATAATAAAAGCAAAATTTAAGTGCTCTTCATGTAACTTATAAAAAGAAACTCAACATTTCTCCCGCCTAAACACTAACCAGAAAATATTATCCATCACATGATAAATTAGTAATTTGTTGCTAGTTTGCATTTTTATTCAGATGAAAAGCTATAAACAAGACTCCACTGGAACTTAAAAAAAAAATAGTAATATCATTTTACCATTATCTATCTAAATATATGCCCAGAAGAAAACATCACATTCCATGAATGAGTATTATGATAAAAAAAGACAAAAACTTAAAATTATTTGCTTGCCCAAACCAAACATCAGGTGAATTTCACAATTAATAAAATTTTATTGGTAAAATAAAACATCAGAATACAGATTCCTCTTACCTTATAAAACAATCATTGCGAATGAGTAAAAGATGCTGAAGAATAGAAATAAAATATTTCTCTGCTCTAGTTTCTTTAACTGTGCTCCACACCATGTTGTAAACATCATATGCTTCAGTAAATTGATTAAGGAATATGTGGATTTATTTATCCTTTACACTGAACTGAAATAATATGACAGTCTCTGCTCTGTAAGACTTCTAAAGATTATTGTGTATCTCACCCTAAAATAGGCATCATGCATACCAACATGTAATCAAACACGGTTAGTTAGAACTGAGAGTAGAGGGAATTGTGTGTAAATGACAACCCAACACTTCTTGGCTTCTCCTCTACAATTCAACCAATCTCCCTCTCTAGAGCCAAGATGCTGCTGGAAGACAGTACAACAGGCAGCTGGCTGTGATTACAGTATTGGGTCTGGGAGAAGCCCCAGTGAAGGACAGGAACCTGGCAGATCTCTGAGACAACAAAACATGTGCAGATCCACAGAGTTCACAAGGGCCCATATGAGTATATACCCAGGATGTAGGGCAAGAGCTAACCAGCAGGCTATGATCCCCTAATTCCTATTGCTGGAAGCATCAGAGGAGGGGAGGTACCAAACATAAAAAGAAGAACCAACAGATTTCACACAAAAACCTAAGACACTAGTCTAACAGAAGTCACTTGTATATTGTAACATCCAATTACTTGTGTGTACTCATAAAAAAATCACACATTAAGTAAAATATAAAAGTTTATATAATTATCCTCATTCACAAAGGCTTGAATTTATATTGTTTATTTAGAAGTTTACTATTTTATGGGATAAAGGTTGGTTTGTTAGGGTTTAGTAGTAATTTTACATATCTGAGTAGATTTTAGAACAAAAGGATATTCAAATTCAGCTTTAATATCTTGCAGACGATGAGAGAATTCAATCAAGTCTTCTTCCTTATGCTCATCAAAAACTTTAAGTTGTATATCCAGGCCATCATTCTTAATGCATTTTAAATTCTAGAGATATCAAATAGAAACTATGATAAACTTTTCATCCATAATGCAAAAAATTAAATAAAAACATAAACAATAACCACTCAATTTGATTTATAACATTCAAACATTTAAAGTGTACTCAAAAATCTTATCATCTAGCTTTAAAAAATAAATTTTAACATTCAAGCCTTTTTTCCCCCACAAATAAATTATTCTTGAAGGTAATTTACCTACATTTCCCCCTACTCAAGTACTCCTCTAATTTAAATATTAATAAGGAGACTGCAGAGCACTTACTGGCAATATTTCTTTCAATCCACAACGCATAAATTCATTTCTGATGTGAAGCCGGAAGTCCAGATCATCAGGAGATGTAATAAGGGCATTGATGAGCTGCATACATGCTACCTGCAATATATTATACAGCCATAGTTAGACTTGTATTCCAACATTTAAAAAAAGAGTAACAGAACCAAAACATCAAGGTTTTGTTTCAAATATTATCAAATATGTTCTTTCACAGGAGAATCTATTAAAGCAATAATGCTTACGTAAAATACTTTAGTCAATTATCCTATATAATAGAAGGCTAATATGCAAATCAACCAAATGGTGGAACAACCAGTCTCTATGACGTGCACTGACCACCAAGGGGCAGTCGCTCAACGCAGGAGCTGGGAGCAGGGCTGGCGAGCGCAGTGGCGGTGTTGGGAGCCTCTCCCACCTGCACAGCAGCACTAAGGATGTCCCGGGGGAGCAGGCCTAAGCCATCAGTCGGACGTCCCCTAAGGGCTCCGGGACTGCAAGAGGGCGCAGGATAGAATTGTACACCAAAAAGAGTACGAATTTCCTGCACCAGGCCTCTAGTAAATTATATAAGAATTATAGTTTCAGTGTAGTTTCTTGTTTTTCAGGTAGTAAGAGGTCCTTGTGGGAGAGCAGAGGTGGGGAAACATTAAGCATTGGCACTATTCCATAGAAAACTTTACTCTAACCAAAGCTAATGTCTTGTCCAAAAATGTCACTTCATACACATATAACACAAACTGAACACATCCTAGTTGAAAAACTATAAATCTCAAATAAATGGCTAACACATAAAATAGGATAGTAAGATAGTTTTCCATCATCAAGGGAGATCCTAAGTCCCAAAGACTTCAAAGTCAGTAAGTGTCCTGAATCTGGTTGATAGGGTTGTTACAATCAAAAATATATTAGGAACACCACACAATTAATTACTAAAATGGTTACACAATTAATTACTAAAATTAATTACTAAAATTTACCAGGCAATGGTTCTTATCCTTTGTCAAAAATTCAAAATTAATGTTAGAACAAAAGCATAAAGAAATAATATAACTAATATTATTCTTTAGTGTATACTTAAATGATAAAAAATAAAATTTCACTGCATGTTTAACACTCCAACTTTCAACCTCTCCATTTTTTTAAAACCTGGCCTGAAATATATAGTTCATCATCTAAAATCCATATAATGGAAGTAAGAGAGATCTTTTCTAGAGAAGCAAAAGTATGCTTTGCAGTTATTTTTTCTTAGTCTACATTCTACCAAAGTCTAGCAAGAATGACAGGCCTACTGATCAATGTTTAACCTCATGCTGTTCCCTAAATTGTCCTTTCTCTATCCCTTAAGGCAAGGTTTATATGAATTTAAAATGCCATTTTTAGATTAAGACACCAATGGGGGGTCTCAGTCCCTGCTGGTTGAAATATATAGTAATTGTCGTATTTTATATCTAACTGTTAAAATCTGACCAGTATCCTTCTACTGTCAAAACTTAAGACTGTTTAATGTAGTGGTGGATAATGTGCCAGAAGAGAGTAAAAAAAGGAAAATATATTTTTTTTAAAATAAAAAACTTTAAAAAGAGTCAATCTTTCTAGTAGATGGTCACTGAACTGTAACCAGTTCATGTGAAAAGGTCAACTTTAAAATGCTTTCTTTCCACTTCCTTGACAGTCATTACCTGGTACCCACAATGTTTTTCTTGGCAATACTGTATAAATTCAAAAGATCACAAAGAGCATATAAATAATGTTTCTGTACATTCAAAGAAATTAAATCAGTGTTAGTCAACAAGTTTCTGGAAAAGATGAAAATTAATGGCCACTCAAACCAAGCCACAAAAATAAATAACAAAAATTAGCAGCAAATATCACCTAAGTGGAAATTAAATATGTGTAGAGAAATAATAGCATGAAATTTAGGAGAAAGAAGAGAAAAAGATAATAGAAAGTACTTCTAGAAAACATTCTAAAAGGCAATTCACCATAAAAGGAAAAATAGGAAATTGATTTAAATTGAAATGATTTCAGTTCTATAAAATTCCCTTTTCTCAATTCAAAAAATTTGCCATCATGACCTACAACCACTTTGATTAACTATATTATTTATAAGAATTATGCAAACATGTCTATAAATATATAAACAAAATATATTATTTCCTTATAGATATAAGAAATTCTATAATCAAGCTAAAGACTAAGGAGTTCCTTCTTTTTCTTTTTCTTTTTTCTTTATTAAGGTATTACATGTGTCCTTATCCCCCGATTGCCCCCACCCCCATGCTCATGCCATCACCCCCCTGTTGTCTATGTCCATGGGTTATGCTTATATGCATGCATACAAGTCCTTTGATTGATCTCTCCCCTTAACACCACCCTCCCCTACCTTCCCTCTGAGGCTTGATGGTCTGATCGATGCTTCTCTATCTCCAGATCTTGTTTTTGTTCATCGGTTTATGTTGTTCATTATATTCCACAAATGAGTGAGATCATGTGATATTTATCTTTCTCTGACTGGCTTATTTCACTTAGCATAATGCTCTCCAGGTCCATCCATGCTGTTGCAAATGGGTAGGAGTTCCTTCCTTTTTACAGCAGCCTAGTATTCCATTGTGTAGATGTACAACTGTTTTTTAATCCACTCATCTACTGATGGGCACTTAGGCTGTTTCCAAATCTTAGCTATTGTAAATTGTGCTGCTATAAACATAGGGGTGCATATATCCTTTCTGACTGGTGTTTCTAGTTTCTTGAGATATATTCCTAGAAGTGGGATCACTGGGTCAAATGGAAGTTCCACTTTTAATTTTTGAGGAAACTCCATACTGTTCTCCACAGTGGCTGCACCAGTCTGCATTCCCACCAGCAGTGCACGAGGGTTCCTTTTTCTCTGCATCCTCACCAGCACTTGTCGTTTGTTGATTTGTTGATGATAGCCATTCTGAACAGGTGTGATGGTACCGCATTGTCATTTCGATTTGCATCTCTCAGATGATTAGTGACTTTGAGCATGTTTTCATATGTCTCTTGGCCTTTCTTATGTCCTCTTTCGAAAAGTATCTACTTAGGTACAAGAGTTCCTTCTTTTAACATATATATTGTTGTATCACATCATTTCACAATAGCACTAGGTGCCAAATCAATTCCAAGAGACACTGAAGAAGTTTCATGAACTATAAAGTAAACAAGACATGTTTCCTGCCCAAATGTAAGTAAATAGGTACTGTGATTAAAAATATACTACATATTATGAGAGATATGTCTTTATATAATGGGAATACGTAAAATATATAAAAATACATAAAAACAAGGATAGCTTAGTAAAGGCACAGACTCCTAAGGTTTAACAGGAAGACAGCCTGATGAAGAAGAGGATTAAGATGTTGCCAGAAGAGGAATTAACATGTTCAATGACATGGGCTCTTTTGTTGAATTACAAGAAATTCAGATTTCCTAAGTAGTTTGTAGGGTGGGAAAGAGGTGAGCAGGGGAAGTCATGGAGATAAGGCTAGACCAAGAGATAGGTCAGATGAGGCACCACCTTGTGTGCCAAGTCAGAAAATTCAGATGCAATGAAAAATAGTAGAAATCATAAAGGATTTTATGCAAAGAGTCAATAATAGATGCAATAGATACAAGTTAAGAAGCTATTGCAGAAGTAACTTTGATAGACAGCTAAGGGAGGGCTTGAACATTTGAAATATAAAGAAGAAAAACAGATTCAGTGTGATGGCTGGATTGATAAGGGGATGAGGAAGAGGAAAAGAATTTACAAGAGGCCTGCCACCTTTGTTGTTCAAGTGGCTAGGAGGTGGTTTTCACAGAGATATAAATGCAAGGAGAGTAACAAGTTTTAGACAAGAATAAAATAAATCCCACTTTTTAAATTATACAACTGAAATTAACAAAAATTAGTTATTGAGTACCTACCCTGTGTCACCTGAGGATATTAACAGACGTGCAAGGAAATAATAAGTGAGATGTTCGTGATAAAGAATTAATCACCATACTCTGCCTGATGTTCCAAAAACATAGCATATGATCTCCATTAATTTGCATTATGCCATACTAATTGCTTCAGTAGCAGTTCTGGAACTGAGCAGAGTAAGAAAACAAAGAGTTTCTGTCATCCTTAAGATTAACTAAAGATTCTATCTTTGGACATCAGATTACAGTTCACTTTCTGTTTTATTAGCTCATGCATTTCATTCCTTCAAAGCCTATTTATGGTGCCTACTATGTATCAAAAACTGTTCTTTATGCTAGGGATACAGCTATTTTTAAAAAAAAAACACACACACACACATAGAAATCTCTGTAAGAGACAGAGAGGAGTCAAGATTTGACTCCAAGTTTTTGTGCCTAAGTAATTCAAAGAATGTAACTGTTATTTATCAAGAAGGGAAAGAACATGGGAGAAATCGGCTTGGGAAGATAGATCAGGAGTTCATTTCTGGAGATATTAAATTGGAAATATCTATTTGTGATCTTTGTCAAAAAGAGTGAAGAGCAAGCATATGCGCATAACCAGCGGTTGGGGACAACAGGGGGGTGGGGGCATGTGTGGGGAGGGGTGTAGGATGGGAATGGGGGCATGAGGACAAATATGTGATACCTTAATCAATAAAGAAATTAAAAAATAAAAAATAAAAATAAAAGAGTGGAGAAGAAAATTGGTCACAGGAAACTCTAGTTCAAGAAAGAGATCATCATAGCAAAAGTACGTAAACACCAAGATTTTAGATGGATCATCTAGGTCAGCGGTTGCCAACCTTTTGGACCTCACCTGACCACCAGTGGTCCGCAGACCACCAGTTGGTGACAGCTGCTCCAAAAGTTTCCTTAAACCAGCGGTTGCCAACTTTTTGGACCTCATGGACCACCAGTTGGTGACCACTGATCTAGGGGGTAGTAGAGAGATAGAAAAAAATGACATAGAGGAACTGATAGGGGCATTTCAGCTGTAGGTTTCAATTTGTAGGTTGAGGAAATAAAGTAAAAAGCCAGCACTGAAGTAGAAGAAAAGGAGATTGTCCACATAAGTGGCATTCTGAAAGTATGGGAGGAAATTATCTCAACAGGGAGAGTGATCAACTGAGTCAAATGTTCTAACAGGTCAAACAAGATGACTAATCAATTACCACTGCATTTGCCAAACAAGTGATTGGAAAAGAACAGTTCTACAAAGGAGATAGTAGCTGCCCCAAGTGCAAAACACTTGCCTTCTCACATGTACCTCATGCAACCAGTAAACAAAAGCACACAGTTAAAACTGGCTCAGAATATTCTCCATGTTCCAAATGCATCTGTCTGCTTCAGAAATACTGCTCCTTAAACTTTGGTTTAAGCAAATCTACATAAAACACATCTCTTTAGGTGTTAGATCACAGACTCAATTTTAATCATTTGAAAAACTAATACTTTAAATTCATTTTGTTACTCTTGTCCCAGTTATCAAAAAGAAACCTTACATGAGACTAGTTATTTTCAAACTAACTTTTAGCTGGATTTAGGATAGGTGAGGATTTCCTCAAGGGCAGCAGCAGACTGAAGATGCACAAGGACTGAGACCGACAAAGTCTACAGTGCCAACGTTCAGTAAAATGAGCAGCCAAAACGGTAATTACAAAGAGTGGGACAAATGTCAGCAATGCTGTAACTCGAAGGCAAAGACCAGGAGACAATAAAGTAGATAAACAGAAATCTCAGATATTCAATATGAAGAATAGAGCTGTTCAAAGGCAACCTTAAGAACACAGCAAATGATCAAAGGAAAATCATTACAAGTAGAAAAAGGTTAACAGCAAAACAGCCAGAATCTATATCGTTTAATCAGTGAAGTTTTCTGCCCTTGAAAGTAAGGTTTCTTTGTATGTGAATACATATCGTCCAAATTTCCTCCAGTACACAATTAACTGTTATCACCATGTTCAACACAAAGATGAGAAAAACAAAACACTTTATACATTTTTAACATTTGTTTTCTGGCCCTTTTGGACAAACAAGTTTAAGCACAAAATTCAAGATACACCAACAGGTGTGATGCTTGAGCACCAGCCACAATTCCTGCCCAATTTTTTCACAGGCTGCCAGGACAGATGCTTTCTCCAGGACTGTGCTAAAGGAACAGAGATTATACCTAACAAACAGCAAACCAAGTATTCTTTAGAAAACTTACTCTTTGGTCAACTTGTTCATCCAACATCTAAATAGATGATTTTATAAGTAAAATGATGGCTCTACTACATTAAAAACAGGTGCAGAAGCTAAATCCAGACTGGAAACAAGTACCAGTAAATTACTTAAAAATTCTATCAGAATCTGTGAATAATATTTATTATCTGAGCATGAAAGATACCGCTTAGACTGCTATTCATCTTTCCTACCCCATAGCCGAAATCATCCGTCTTTCTCCATACAATCAAATTTCACATTTATCAAGTTAAAATGGATAAATGATGCTTACAGAGAAATATTTTACCTCCAGTGCAAATAAAGAAAATCTAAAAAATTGAAATTCACATACATTAATTCAGAATAAAAACTAAACAGACTATATAATGTAGACAAACACAAAAATAGTAAAGTACATCAGCATGTAACAGGGAATAAGTTTTAAACTACTCTGACCATGAAATGGATTTAGAATAAAATGTACTAACCAACTGATAAAAAGAACTCACATACTGACAGTTTCCATACAAGCATATTGCAGGCATCAGGAGTTCCTGTTCCTGCTTCTACAAGCAATGGCCCTGACCACAGCTTCGATTGAAGCAGATCACCCAACTGCAGTTTCAGAATGTGGACATTAAGATCCATATCGGAACAAGCAAGAACACTGCTTGCCCACCACAGCCCCACTCTCTGATTTCATTGTTCTGTTTTCCCTCTCCCTCCTTATAAAAACCACTGCTTGGCCTGGCCGGTTGAGCATCGACCTACGAACCAGGAGATCAAGGTTCTATTCCTGGTCGGGTCACATACCCCTATTGCAGGCTCGATCCCCAGGAGGGGGCATGCAGGAGGCACCCAATCAATGATTCTCTCTCTCATCACTGATGTTTCTAATTTTCCCTCTCCCTTCCTCTCTGAAATCAATAAAATATATCCTAAAAAAAAAAAATCTTTGCCTACACTGAGATGCTAAGATGGTTTTGAAGGCATAAACCTGCCCATCTTCTCAGGTTGTCAACACCTGAATAAACCTCCTTTCCTATTCAACCAGACCTGTCTCACCAGTTTGGCTTTCTTGACAGCAGGCAGCTGGACCTGGTGGTCATTTTCCAGGTTTCAAGCAGATACAGTAGTATAATTTTATTTATACTTCCAATTAAATGTGTTGTAATGATATAGTAAGAGACCAAGTCAGAGCTGGTGGTAACTGCATATACAGTAGGTCAGTAGGTCCTCAGTTATGTCAGAGATCCATTCCTACGGGGCGACTTAACGCGATTTTTCACTGTAAGTGGGAACCCACCTACATAAGCACCTACGTCACTCACATGGAGCACATACACAGCAATAATGAAGTGAAACAGTAAAAAAAAAATTTTAAGCAAAGATAACAATTCCTGACCTTTAGTTGTAGTAAATAAATAATAAAAAAATAAGCACATATGTACATACGTCGAAATGACAGAACTTTTTTTTTTTATAAATAAATGGGAGATGGCGACATAACCACGAAACGACATAAGTTGAGCCTGACGTAACCAGAGGACTGCCTATATCCCATAGATTCAGAAAACAAAACCTGCAGGATTCAAGAGGCTATAAATTACATGACAGGAATACTGAAAAACAAACTTGGATTTTTAAATATTTTTCTCAGATACTCCTCCTGAGACATCATTAATTTCCTCTATTTCCTCCCATAAATTTTGTTGAAACTGCCCATTTTTATAGGAAACATTAGCTGGCTTTAAATGGTTGAGTATAAGCTTCTTAAGGGCAGGAATATATTTCATTCAACTTCATTGTTCTAATATCTAGTATAACCCAGTGTGCAATAGTCACTGCATAATTAACTGAATAGTTGCTTAATTATGAAACTTAGCACTTACTTTTATGGTGTAAGTTGAATTTATCTTTCTTATGGATTACTGTCATCTAAGTGAAAAAATGAATTATGCAGACTCAAATTTGGCAGGAAATTCTAGACAAAATGTTAACCACTGGTTTATACTTAGGTGTGCTTCATACGACAATGAGCTCATATTAGAATATTATTTAACTACTAGAGGTCCAATGCACAAAATTCATGCACTGGGGAGTGGAGGGGGGAGGCCATTCCTTAGCCCCACCTGTGCCCTCTCGCAGTCTGGGAGGCCTGCAATCGATTGCCCCACAGAGGGAGGCCCTGCCCACCTGCAGCAGCACCACTGGCCAGGTAACCTGGACCTCCCTCTTTGGGGCAATCATGGGGTAATGGCAGGGCCCCCAACCAATTGCATCTCACTCGCCTTGGCTGGCCTGGCGCCAGTGAGTGTCATAGCATGGTCGTCTGGATGGTCGTTCCACTGTTCGGCCATTCAGTCGATTTGCATATTACACTTGTATTATTATAGATTTCTTTAATGTCTATTAGCTTAATGGCATATTATTTACCAGTTTAATATGTTTGGTGTTTGAGTCATACTGATATATTAATCCTACTAATTAATCTGAATGAATTTGACTATTAATAAAAGTAGTAATCAAATCAGAGAAGAATTAAATTGGTCTCTTGATCCTTCTGGAGCACCCCAACAATGGCACTAAAAATAAAGTCTCTACCATACTCCATATTCTCCATTTCATCTATCATTAAATGTGAAAACAATTTATTTGAAATTGAAAATAACTTAAGCTAGCAATGATTTTTTGGTGGGGGGATGGGAGATACTTAAAAAGAACTAGTAAATAAAAATATGACAATCTACACTAATAAATGAGAAACATGCAAATTGATGGTACCTTCGCGATGCCCACCAGCCAATCAGGAGTGAGTATGCAAATTAACCCAACAAAGGTGGCTGGTTAATTTGCATATGCAGGTGCCGGGGTTGGGTTGGGACGCTTGCATCGTCACCATGGCGAAAAAGCAGGCGGTCCGCACCACCCCAGCAGCTCCGGGCCTCTGGGCAGCGTGGGAAGGCAGAAAGGCGGCTCCAGGCTGGAGCGAAGGTGGTGCCGGCAGCCAGGGGAAGGAAGGCCCATTCTTGCACAAATCTTCGTGTACCGGGCCTCTAGTTCATTATAAGAATGGCTTTATTTGATCTCTGAGGCAAAACTAAACTTGGGTGCATTTTGAGCATTTAAAGTCCAAGGCAAACAAAAACAAACAGGAGCAAATAAACTTGGCTAAATCCACAAGACATTTTAACCTATGATTGATTTCAATAGAACTATGCAATGTCATATTTGTTTTATTATTGCCCAATGATAAATTTCAATGTATACTGGTTTTTAACTCAATTAAGGGTGATTTTAATACTCTGTTTTAATATTTTAAATGAAGCTAAACCACTTATAAAATAGGGAAAAATCTAAATTTTTTAAATTAAAAAATACAGATTTTTCCCAACTTTCTGAGATGTGAAAAATAGTTGAATGCAATTTAATACACTGATATTGAAGAGGCATTTTTTTTCTTCAATTAAGAAAATTTTTCATTGCCTTTGTGACAGCCATGACAAAACAATTCTCAATCTTTGACCAGAGGAAACATAAATGAAGTAAACAGATTAAGAAAAACAAGCAAGCAAAAAAAACCAAAACCTCATAGATACAGACAACAGTATGGTGATTACCAAAGGGAAAGGAAGCATGGTGGAGAGGTAGAAAAGGAGGGATAAATGGTGATGGAAAAAGACTTGACTTGGTAAACACAATACAATATATAGATGATGTATTATAGAATTGTATACCTAAAATTTTTATTCACCAATGTCACTGCCATAAATTCAATAAAAATAATAAATAAATAAATAGTCAACCAACAGCCCAGCTGTTGCCCTCTGAAATCCATCACAATATTTGAGCTGAAGCCACGCTTCCGAGAGGCTGTTCCCACCAATGTCTGAGCACAGCCAAGAATAATAAACAGGTGTCATCCTGGGATATGCAGGACTTTGGCTCCAGGATTCCATAACTACCTTGCCCAGTTCTTCTAGAATTGCATGTCAGGCTAAGACCTTCCACCCAATCTTACTCCCTTCCTTCATGCTCCCTTCACCAGGGGTCAGATCTGCACTGGATCTAACGTCTCCCAGCCTCCCCCAACTCCCTCTCCAGGTTCTCTCATAGGCACTTCCCCTGTTCCCTTGGACATCACATCTCATTCTCTCAGAGTACCCAAATTAACACAGCCTTGTTCCAAAAAGCAAGATTCAGCAACAGTATCATTTTCAAATTATCCTATATAATAAAAGCCTAATATGCTAAGTATCTGACTGTTCATTCAACCAGTTGCTATGACACGCACTGACCACCAAGGGGCAGACGCTCTGACTGGTAGGTTAGCTTGCTGCTGGGGTCCGACTGATCGGGACTGGGTAAGACGGACCAGACACGCCCTAGAGCCCTCCCGCAGTCCCTACCCGGCCCCAATCGTGCACCGGTGGGGTCCCTCAGCCTGGCCTACAACTTCTCAAAATCCGGGACCCCTCGGGGGATGTCAGAGAGCCAGTTTCGACCCAATCCCCACAGGCCAGGCCGAGAGACCCCCCCACCGGTGCACAAATCTGTGCACCAGGCCTCTAGTCTGATTTATAAGTATTATGAATAAAACTTTATATTTAACAGAACACTTTCACATTTTCTTATTTTTCTCTAAATGTAAGAACCCTCTACACTGTTAATTTGTAACCATGAAATATCTGTCAAGATCATGTGTATGTCAGATACCTGAATGTGTTTGGAACACAATTTTCCTCTAGTAAGAGTTTCAGAGACACCAAATGCTTGGATTATAATTTGGACTTTTGTTTCTTTGGAAAATATAGAGTGAGAAAATGTAGTTTACAGTTGTGAGTACACAAAACACTTTTATTCTTGTATTTATTATTATATTACTTATTTGTATTACAACTGTAAACCTACCTTTGTCCACCTGAATATTGTAAGATACAGAAATACCTACCACAGGAATCCTAGAAGGACATACCAACTACTCCTCTCCACTGAATTATACAAGGATATAACTGCCCACTGTTTCAACAACATTATAACTAGATCTTAAGAAGCCTAATGATATACTGGTTGCACAAAGATATGACTGTAGTTAATTCCACTTAACCATACCCTTAAAAACGATTAAAATGGCAAATTTTACATTAGTTATATTTTACCACATTTTTTAAAAGGAACAAAAGCTATGTATTTTAACAGTGGGTTAAAAAAATATATGAGACTTGAGTTATTTTTACTAGGTAAAATAGTAAAAATAAGTGATCCACAGAAGAACAACATATATCCAGCTAGCTATCAGTATCTAAAAGTACTACAATAAATCGATTTTGGGAAACCTGGGACCAATTCAATAAAAGAATTTAAGTATAATTTAAGTGAGCAAGCTCAGAAACTAAAGTTGCTACAGGTTCACAAAGCATCAAGACAAGTTTGCCCTCTAAAACAAATTCTCCATCTCTTCCCTTATTCATGTTTGTTCTCTGACATAACTAATTCATCTCGCCTCTGATTAAGAAGCTTTACAAAACATATTTTCCCTTTAGTTAGTAATTAATGTAGAGAAAATACTACATAGCATTACATCAACCAAAATTAATGAAGTTTCATTTCATTCCATCTACCTCAAGGTACAATGAGTGTATTGAAGCACCAGGAGCAACAGCTTGAAAGAGAAGTCAAGAAGGTGACCAGAGGAGGTTTAGTGGTCCACTCCTGCTCTAAGACAATTCTCCAGGGGTCTCTTACACTTCTGCATGTATTCTAAGTAGAGGCATTGATAATCTTTCTTCTGGATGAACTTTTTAAGGATGTTTGTATAGCCAGTAACCTTGGAACATAGAGGCATGTCTTCTCCCCAGAGCAGAGGGCACTCATGCTTTCTGTCTAGTATAATAAACACGATGTCGCCCTAACTGGTTTGGCTCAGTGGATAGAGTGTCAGCCTGCGAACTGAAGGGTCCCAGGTTCGATTCTGGTCAAGGACATGTGCCTCGGTTGCGGGCATATCCCTGATAGGGAGTGTGCAGGAGGCAGCTGATCGATGTTTCTCTCTCATCGATGTTTCTGACTGTCTATCCCTCTCACTTCCTCTCTGTAAAAAAATCAATAAAATATATTTTAAAAATAAATAAATAAATAAATAAACAAACACGATGTCTCGTTGGAGCAAAGGGCAGGCATACTTACCCCATTGTAAAAGATGTGGGTTCTCAAAACTCAAAAATCCTCTCCTAGGCCTGGCTGGTACGGCTCAGTGACTGAGTACTGACCCTATAAACCAGAAGGTCACAGTTGGAGTCCCAGCCAGGGCATATACCCGGGTTGCAGACTCAATCCCCAGTAGTGGGCATGCAGGAGGCAGCCAATCAATGATTCTCTTGCATCATTGATGTTTCTATTTCTCTATCCTCTCTCTGAAATCAATAAATAAATATATATATATATATTTTTAAATCCTCTCCTATAGCACAATCTGCCATCTTCAGACAGACCCTCCAAAGCTAAAAACTGGACTCCGTTATTTCTAAATCTGAGAATCCTAAAGTTTATCAGCCAGCTGGTAGGCCATATTGAAAGTACTGTCACCCATAGCTCCCCAACTTATAAAGGTCCCAATTCGGGGGGGACCCCCAACAACTATAGACAACATTTTCCTTCCAGAAACACTATGTACACCATATAGGGAATAAGACATTAACTTGCCTCTTTCTCCAAAAATACTGTGACTTGCACTAAGAGATGCTCAAGTGTTTAAGGAAACACTACAAGTATACCAGGTAGCCCTCTGGCAACTATAAAGACCTCTCCTAATTGAGGCTGTCCTTGACTACTCTGGGAAGCCTCCTGGAGAGAAAACTGATCACTACGGCATTATTCATGAGTCACCACCATTAGAAAAGGTGGCAAGAAATGTGTCCTTGGCCCTAGTTGGTTTGCTCAGTGGTTAGACCGAGAGGTCTTGGGTTCGATCCCGGCCTCTGTTGGGGCCCACAGAAGGCAACCATTCGCTGTGTCTCTCTCATGTCAATGTTTCTCTCTCTCCCCCACCTCAACATCCTCCTCCTTCCCTTCCACTATGTCTGAAAATCAATGGGAAAAATATCCTTGGGTGAGGATTTAAAAAAAAAAAAAAAATGTCCCTGATTTTAGCTGAGATGATCAATGACACCACAGCAGCCCTGGAAGGCACTCAGATCAGCATTAACTCACCGGCCAGATTGTTATAGATAAAATAACTGCCATAGACTTCCTCTTGATTGAACAAGGGGAAGTCCATGCAATCAGTGATACATCATTCTGTACCTGAATTAATATCTCAGGCCAAGTGGAAAGATCAATAGGAAAAATTAAGAAGAAAGCCTCCTGGTGTTCTAAAGCAGAGCTGGATGGACTACAGAATTTGTTCAGCTGACAGGATCTGGGACCTGGAAGGCTTGCTGAGGTCAATATTGCATGTCGGCCTCAATGTGCTGCTTGGATTCCTGCTGACCAGCACTTTAATTAATACTTTAGGAGACAAACTAAACAGATTTCATCGCAGCCTCTATAAATTAGAGTGACTGCTGCCCATGATATTAGAATTGTATTCCCTAAACTCATGGCTTTTCTCAGAAACGGGCTGATGTAAAGCTCATACTCAAGCTAATGCTACTGCTATGATAATAAAATCCTTTTTTGTGTCTGTCTTCCAACAACATCTATAAAACTGTGGTAGACTAACTTGTTAGTTTACAAGTGGTATACTAATAAAATTGCAGACCATTCATGTTCTTGACACTGCCCAGCTACTTGTTCAGGGCAACTAGATCAGGAAGAAACCATAGGAAAGGGAAGGTGCAGCAGACTGTCTATGTGGCCTGATGACATAGACACAGAAGGAAAGCCTAACACCCACTTAAAAAACTCTACAATTCCCACACTTGGTTCATTTCTTGACAAAAATCTACTGCAATTCAACCAGCCTTGAGACAACAGCAAAGGTTCCAATAAACTTCAAAACCTAGATAACACCTCTGATACCCTAGCGAAGTATGGCTCTAAAAAGAGAAGAGACAAGAGAAATGAAAATAACAGATAAAATAAAAGTATAGCAGAAACTAAAGACTGGTTCACCTACACTTATTCCAACCCTTTTCTATTAAAAAAGACCTGGCCAACATGAGAGGGAAATGACATGTATGGAGACAGGACCCTGTGAAGGAAGGCTTGTGCTCCACTGTCTGTCCTAGTGTCTCGGGTGCTAACCAGAGTAGAAATGTTGCGAGTGATGTTTCCATTTGAACATCCCTAGGTGTGGTCTGGCATTACTCTGATTTTATACTACCCACACATGGTTCCCATAGCCTGCCAGAAATTCTGTAAGGTGCCCAGTACCACCTCCTGCTTGCATCACCTAGAGTATATTATGTTGCTTAAAGCTGAAAACCTCATTTGATACACTTGAAAAAAGAATAATGTACATTTATTTTAACTCTAATATTTGCATTTGTATGTCTTTCCTGATAGTGAGACACTCTAAAGCCTGAAAATAATTTTAAATTACTTCTGTTACTCAGTTTTTCATTTTTGTATTAACTATTTGGGGGGGAGCGGGGACCACTGCAGGGCAGTAGAAGTATGTTCATTCTATCAGAATCATAACAGTCAAATTGTCTTCATTATTATCAGACTCAAGAAAAACTAACAGTCCTTCTTTAAAAAGTACTTTGTTATAAATATACTTTACAAGAAAAGAATGATTTTTTTTTCTTTTACTACCACCCATTTCCCCCAATTTAAAAGCAAACAATTGGATTCTATTTCATTCAGTGACAAACAACTTTTCATTTTAATTTGGTGAACTGCTAATATCATTCAAACTAGTACATTTTATTAAATGCAAATTATAGACCTAATAAAGTAAAATGGGTATTTAGAAAAATAGCTTTATGGGAAAACTGATAACCAAGCTAATTTTAAAATATACTTTATATTGCAGAAAATTTAGAAATACTAAAAAGGAAATTATTTTTAGGTATTACTAAAGGGCTGCTTCATCATTTTAAACATAATAGAGCACAATCAGCATTCCTAGAAAACAGAATCTACTAACTCCTCACACACCCCCAAATTAGCTACCTAGAAAATGGGACCTCTTTTAACTTAAGCGTGCCACCTCCTAGCTATTCCACACATTAGGCTTCATAATAATGAGAAACCTCAATGAGAGAGTAAAACACCACAACAAAATGATAAGAAATAACTATTGCCCTGAACAGTTTGGCTCAGTGGACAGAGCATCGGCCTGCAGACTCAAGGGTCCCAGGTTCGATTCCTGGTCAAGGGCATGTACTTTGTTTACGGGCACATACCCAGTAGGGAGTGTGCAGGAGGCAGCTGATCGATGTTTCTCTTTCATTGATGTTTCTAATTCTCTATCCCTCTCCCTTCCTCTCTGTAAAAAATCAATACAATATATATATTTTTAAAAGAAATAACTATTGTTTTCCACTGTCTATATTCTTAATCGAGCATGCAAATTTAACCTGAACTTATCCAAAATTTGAGAAAGAAATTAATTTAAGTGATGCTACAATGACCTTTCATTTCTCAATGAAAATTAAGCTTTAAGAACAATATCAAGAAATTTATTTTAATGTTTACAAGGCATCAAAACAATAAGAACACTAACCATAAAAGAAAATATAATTACAACTAGTCATACTCTCCTCCACCCTTATCCCCTTACAGTAAATATGGCAAATAAGCAGTCATTAAAAAGAAATTTTCGACTTGTGTGCATGCATATGAGCCTAACCAGTGGTGAAGGACAACAGGGGGGTGGGGGCATGCATGGGGAGGAGTGTGGGATGGGAATGGGGGGGATGAGGACAAATATATGATACCTTAATCAATAAAGAAATTAATTAAAAAGAAATTTTCTCCACACATATCCACAGCTGCATTTTTCATAATAGCTAAAAAGTAGAAACAACCCAAATGTCCACCAAGTGCCAAATGAAAAACAAAATGCAGTACACATCCACACAATAGAATGTTATTTGCAGTAAAAAAATGAAATTCTGATACATATTAAGAACATGAAGCCAGTAACAAAGGACCAGAAATTGTATGATTTCATTTATACCACATGTCCAGAATATGAAAATCTATAGAGATAGTAGATTAATGGTTGGGAGAACAGGAGTAATGCAGGATGAGGGGTAAGGGATGAGGAGTTTCTTTTGGGGATGATGAAAATGGCCTAAAATTGGGATGAAGATTTCACAACTCTTCGAATAAACATAAAAACACTAAACGGTATACTTCAAAGTAGGTAAATTATATAATGTGAATTTCATCTTAATAAGACTATTTAAAAAAAGAAGTCACTTCAAAACCATATCAAGTCTTTAGACATATTTATTTTGAATTTCTTCAAGTCTTGGTAACATCTTGTATTATAATACAACTAGAGGCCCGGTGCACGAAATTCGTGCATGGAGCGGGGTTGTCCCTCAGCCCAGCCTGTACCCTCTCCAATATGGGACCCCTTGAGGGATGTCCGACTGCCAAACGAGTCGGGCATCCCTCAAGGGGTCCCATATTGGAAAGGGTACAGGCTGGGCTGAGGGACAACCCCGCTCCATGCACGGTGGGATCGGGCCTAAACGGGCAGTCAGACAACCCTCTCACAATCCAGGACTGCTGGCTTCCAACTGCTTGCCTACCTGCCTTCCTGATTGCCCCTAACCGCTTCTGCCTGCCAGCCTATCACCCCCTAACCACTCTGCTGCCAGCCTGTTTGCCCCCAACTTCCCTCCTCTGCTGGCCTGGTCACCCCTAACTGCCCTCTCCTGCAGGGTTGATCACCTCCAACTGCCCTCCCTTGCAGGCTTGGTCCCTCTCAACTGCCCTCCCTTGCAGGCCGGGTGCCTCCCAACTGCCCTCTCCTGCTGGCCATCTTGTGGTGGCCATCTTGTGTCCACATGGGGGCAGGATCTTTGACCAATATGGGGCAGCTATATTGTGTGTTGCAATGATGATCAATCTGCATAGTACTCTTTTATTAGATAGGATAGAGGCCTGGTACAGGGGTGGAGGCCAGCTGGTTTGCCCTGAAGGGCGTCCCGGATCAGGGTGGGGGTTCCCTTGGGGTGTGGGGCGGCCTGAGCGAGGGGCCTGTGGTGGTTTGCAGGCCAGCCACACCCCCTGGCAACCCAAGCGGAGGCCCTGGTATCTGGGATTTATTTTCCTTCCACAATTGAAACTTTGTAGCCTGGAGCGGAGCCAAGCCTGGGGCGGAGCCAAGCCTGGGGCCCCCTCCGAGGCCCGGCAGCCATTTGTGTTGGGGTTATAATTGAAACTTTGTTGCCTTAAGCGGGTGGGCCCGGCCAGGGTGTGCGGAAAGCTTTGCTTCCCCTGTTGCCGGGAGCAACCCTGGCCTGCTCTCTCAAGCTCCATCCTGCCGCCATTTGTTTGAATTTGTTTACCTTTTATAATTGAAACTTTGTAGCTTGAGTGGAGGCTTAGGCCTGGCAAGGGCAGGCAGAAAGCTTGGCTTCCTCGGTTACCTAGGAAACTTTGCTCTCTGTGGCTGTAGCCATCTTGGTTTGGGTTAATTTGCATAGTCGCTCTGATTGGATGGTGGGCGTGGCTTGTGGGCGTGGCTGTGGTTGTGTCGGAGGTATGGTCAATTTGCATATTTGTCTATTATTAGATAGGACTAGAGGGCCTAGCAGCTGCCAGCTGCCAGCCGGGTACATCCTCCCTTCCCCTGGTCGCTTCACGCTGCCAGGGTCTCCCTCCCTTCCCCCAGCCACCTGAAGCTGCCAGCCGGCCGGGGCCTACCTCCTCCCCCCGCTGGCCCTTCCCCCTGGTTGAACTCCCGGACAACTCCAGGTCAAAGGGACAATTTGCATACTACGCTTTTATTATATAGGATATCAAAACTGGGAAGTTGAAATCGGTACAATCCACAGAACTTATTCAGATTGTACCAGTTTTATGCTTATGTGCACGTATGCATGTGTAGTTCTATGAAATTTTATCACATGAGTACATTTATATAACCATCACCACAATCAACACACACAACTATTTCAATCACACAGACTCCCTGCTGCTACTTACTTGTGGTCACACTCAACACTTTCCCAGAACCCATCCCAAACCTTTGGCAACTACTAAACTGTCTCCATCTCTATAACTAAGTTATTTGAAAAACCTATACTAATAAGAGAGAAATATGGTAATTGACTGTCACTCCGTGACACCCACAGCCAAATCAGGAGGCAATATGCAAATTAGTGGGACAAAGATGGTGGCAGCCACAGAGCCAGCTGGAGTGTGCAGGAGGCTTGGGTCACCCCCCCGCCCCCCCGTGACAAAGGAAGCCAAGCTTCCTACCTGCCTGGGCCGGCCGCCGAAGGAGAGGCCTGTGGGCGGTGGCCTTGGAGCCAGCCTAAGCGTGCGGGAGGCTTGGGTTGCCTTGGAGGGCTGCCAAGGGAGGGGCCCTCAGCCCCTCACCCAGGCTGGCCATGCCCCCATGGGGTGAGGGTCCACGCTGGGGGGCGTGGCCAGCCACCCCAGCAGGGACCCCCTCTCCCTGAAGGGGGTGTGGCCAGCCTGCAAACCGCTATAGGCCCCTCTCCCAGGCTGCCCCACCCCCCAAGGGAACCTGCACCCTGATCCAGGACACCCTTCAGGACAAACCAGCCGGCCCCCAACCGTGCACCAGGCCTCTATACTAATAAAAGGGTAATATGCTAATTAGACTGGAAGACCTTCCAGGAGACCTTCCGGACGTTGTTCTGGACAAAGCCATGGTGGCAGGGCTGAGGTAGAGGCGGTTAGGGGCCAAGACGGGAGGGCAGTTGTGGGTGATCAGGCCAGGATGGGACGGCAGTTGGGGGTGAGTAGGCCAGCAGGGGTGCAGTTGGGGGCGAGCAGGCTGGCAGGGAAGGCAGTTGGGGGCGAGCAGGCCAGCAGGGGGGGGCGGGGAGGCAGTGGGGGGCGAGCAGGCCAGCACGCAGAGTGGTTAGGGGCAGGCAGGCAGGCAAGCAGTCAGGAGCCAGCAATCCCGGATTGCAAGAGGGATTGGGCCTAAACCGGCAGTTGGACATCCCCTGAGGGGTCCCAGATTGGAGAGGGTGCAGGCCGGGCTGAGGGACACCCCCAGCCCCATGCACAAATTTCATGCACCAGTCTCTATATATAAAAGCCTAATATGCAAAGTGTCCCCTCGGGAGTTCAACCAACCAGGACTTGGATTGCTCGCTTCGATATATGCTGATCACCAGGGGGTGGCGTGGAATGAAGGAAGGCTGTGGCCAGCAGCTGGCAGCCAGGGAAGAGAGTTTCTGGCTGGCAGCTGCTAGGGATCCTACCTGTGCACAAATTTTGTGCACTGGGCCTATAGTGTTATATAAAAGGAATCACACAATGTGTAAACTTTTAGAATTGGCATTTTTCAATCAGGATAATTCTTTGGAGATCATGCATATTGGATATATCAATGGTTCACTCCTTTTTGTTTCTGAGTAGTATTCTATGGAATGGCTGCACCACTGTTTAACCAATCACCTGTTCAAGGACATCTGGGTTGTTTCCAGTTTGGGGCTATGACAAATACAAGTGCCACAAAAATTTGTGTGTAGCTTTTTGTGAAAACATAAATTTTCATAAATGTGGGATAGATATTGAAGAGTGTAATTACTGGGTTGTATAGTTAAATACCAATTTTAATATCAACACTGGTAATGTTCCTGAAAAAAAATGAAGATCACTTTCAATCTCCACTCTCCACTGACTTTGTTTAATTTAACAAAATTACTCTCTAAAGCTGGCTTTTAACTCAACAATTCTGCTAAAGGACCAAGTACTGCACTAAGCATTTTAAATACATTATCCTATGTAATCCTTGCATCAACAATGAACTAGGTATTAATATTATCTTCATCTTACAACTGAGAAAGCTGAGCTATAAAAGAGGCTTAGGAAGTAAATCAGAGTCATACAGCTAGGATGTAAAGAGATGGGACTGAAATTCAAGCCTGCCTGACTCAGAAGTCTATTCCTTTCATCTCAATACACTACACCTCCCATTTCTATACTGTGTGTGTGACTAGATGCAAAAAGTATATAAAGTTTACAGTGAGAACTACAGTTCACAAATGAGATTTTTTAAATTAGACATGATCTCTAATGTAGTTCATAAATAACCAACATTAATCTAATATTCTATTGATATTTGCACAAATATTGTATATGGGAAAAATAAATGAGTACTGGAGGAAAGTTCACATAAACTAATCCTTTAGTTTTTCCTTAGGAAGTTTCTTTTGGTTTATTCATTAGCCTTGCAGTGAGTAGGAAACCTGAGGACAGGTTAAAAAAAAAAAGAAGAAGAAGAAAACAAGGGAAAGGAGAGTAATGATGTATGAATTAAAAGCCCCTCACATACCAAGCAAGTGAAAGAGCAGGGCCTGTGTCCAAGGTGGATTACACATCCCAGATCCTCACTTGTAGGCCCTCCAATTAGCCCAGGTAAGTAAGAGGAGCCCTTTCCCAGAGGCCCCATTAACTGGACCTCTGCAACAGGGACCACAGCACATCTCCACGCCTGCCTAATGCCCAAAGAAACAAATCACAACAGGAGTCTTCAAAAGCACTGCCATAAGAAATGTTATTGGAGCAAACACTATCATCAAAAATGTCATAACAAACTTTTTAATTTTACAGTTCCTAACATTTTCTGATTTTTTTGCCATAAATATTTTTTACCAATATTGCCTTAAATATACTCACACTTGATTAGCAATGATTATAACAATAATTACAGGTATAAAAACTCATCATTTTTCTTTGCTTAAGGAGAAATTAAATGAATATTAGTATGCAACTTGGATACTATAATGTTTAATTCTAAATTGACTTTTGGGGAGCACTTAAATAATTTTGAAAATCTAAATAACTATACCTTGCACCAAATTATTATTCGTGTTAACTCCCAACTTTTCAGATATAAAAACTAATACAATGAGGAGCCATAATGAGAAATTACAAAAATCTCTTCAAAATTATAATAATCAACTTATGAGACTAACATAAAATAAACAATTTGTGGGACTATAATTATATAGTTTACAGAAACCTAGTAAGTCAACTTCTAGGAAAGTAACCTACGGAAATAACTGCAGATGTATACCAAGTTGCATCTGTAAGAAAAATTATGATATAGAATATATTGGAATTCTATACACTTCTTGAAAATGCTCTAAAATAGTATATGGCATGCAAGATTTCATATTATAGTGTTCAATATAAAAGTCAGAAAACAGTTACAAAACAATGTGTGTGATACACATGAAACCTACTTGCAGTTGAACTGAATTGTGCCGAAGACCTTCCACAATAGAAGAAAACCTGTCAATTCTTCTTTCTTCTCCAGCTGATGTTAAAGCTTCTAAAACATCTTCAAGGCTATTGGAAATTTTGGATTTACTAATTAAATTGCAAGCAACAAATAACCCAAATGCCATAGCTTAATTGCTTGATTTAACAAACTCTGAAGTCACTACTTCCAGGCAGTAAATAACATTTTTTAAATGGCTTACACAATATGTATCAGCAGTTTACATAGCATGTATCAAGCTCTAAGCATGTTATTTTGATCCATTTATTCCTCATAATAATCCTATGATGATGTTTATTCACAAAGCATTTATATAGTGCTTACTATACATCAGGCACTTTTTGAACCAGTTTATAAATAGTAACTCATTTTAATGTATATAATTCTATGAAGTAGGTATTACCATTATCCCATATTACAGATAAGGCAACTGAAGCAGAAAAGGTTAAGCTATTTGTCTCACATCTACTAAATGGTTATGCAAAGATCTAAAACAATATAGTCTGTAGTAAGCACCATATAAATGCTTTTAACCACTACACACTTCTTCCTCTCAAATATAGTAAGTGAAGGTCTGGTAGCCAAAAATATATAGTGGTAAGAAATAATAGTCAAATATAAAAAGTAAGTGCTGTAAGAACTATACTTGCTCCTTCTTTAAAAATAGCTATGTTGCTCTAGCTGGTTTGGCTCAGTGGATAGAACGTCGGCCTGCAGACTGAAGGGTCTCAGGTTCTATTCCGATCAAGGGCATGTGCCTTGGTTGCGAGCACATCCCCAGTAAGGGGTGTGCAGGAGGCAGCTGATCAATGTTTCTCTCTCATCGATGTTTCTAACTTTCTATCCCTCTTCCTTCCTGTCTGTAAAAATCAATAAAATATATATATTTTAAAAAATAGCTATGTTAATAGGACCTAGCATACTCTAGAAGGTCAGAGAGTTTCATAGTTTGTGAACATAGACGTATAGTCCTAAGAGTTATTTACATCATTTTGAGTACTATTCTGAAATAAAAAAAAAAAATAATAAAAATAATATGGAGCTAGGAAAAGAGGAAGGAGAATAGGAGAGAAAACAAAGGATAAAGAAAGAAAAAGGAGCCCTAGTTGGCCTGCGGACTGAAGGGTCGCTGGTTTGATCCCAGTCAAGGGCATATGCCTGGGTTGCGGGCTTGATCCCCAGTAGAGAATGTGCGAGGGGCAGCTGATCAATTATTCTCTGTCATCATTGATGTTTTGCTCTCTCTCTCCCTCTCCCTTCCTCTCTAAATCAATAAATCAATATTTTACTTTAAAAAAAAAAAAAAAAAAAAAGAAAGAAAGAGCCTTAACCGGTTTGGCTCAGTGGATAGAGCATCGGCCTGTGCACTGAAGGGTCCCAGGTTCGATTCCGGTCAAGGGCATGTACCTTGGTTGCGGGCACATCCCCAGTAGGGGGTGTGTAGGAGGCAGCTGATTGATGTTTCTCTCTCATCAATGTTTCTATCTCTCTATCCCTCTCCCTTCCTCTCTGTAAAAATCAATAAAATATTTTTTTTTTAAAAAAAAGAAAAAAAAGGAGAGGAAAAGAGAAAGGGAAGAAGTAAGGGATAAAGGAAAAGAGAAAGGAAAGAGAAGAAAAAGACAGTGTGAGAGAAGAACAGAGGAAGGAGGGAAGCATAGGAAGGAGGAAGATGCAGGAAGAGTAGAAGGGAGAGAAAGGGAGAGAAGGAGCACAGGAAGTACCTTACGTGTCAACATTAAATTCAGCCTGGAAGGAAACTTGAATTGGGGTGGTGAACACACAATACAATGTACGAATGATGCATTATAGAATTGTACCCCTGAAACTTACATAGTTTTATTAACCAATGTCACCACATTAAAAAAATAAATAAATAAGTTTGCTCTTAGGTTCCTACACCAAAATTAATATGGCCTTTTTGAAATGGGAAATGGAAAGTGTTGAGGCTGTACACCTGGCTTTGCATGCAGGGACTGCAGCAAACAGTCTCATCCATTAACACTCTCTATAGTTGTATATGGGGCAGAGGGGCAGGGCTGAGTGCTGTCTGTGGACTCTCCAACTAGGTCCAAATTCAGTGGTTCAACAGTCACCAGTCACAGCAGAATCACAAATACAATTTTCAAATGTGTGCAGGAGATTCCACTTACAGGGCTCTGCCTACCCAAATATGAGAGGGCTATTTGCTTGTTCTTTTGGTGGTTTGGTTTTTATAGCTTTACTCGTTTAAAAATTTTTTTAAAAAAATTTTTAAATGCTTCCCTGAATTAAGAACTGCCATTCTTCTTTATAAAAATAGTTCATCTTTAATAATTATCTTTTAATATGTATGTAATGGTCTTTTAGTTACAGCCGTAAGATGTGAATAATGCAGTTTTTAATGTATCTTTATTGTTGAAAGTATTATAGCTGTCCCTCTTGTTCCCCCCACTGACCCCTTCCTCCCGCCCCTCCTGTGAATAATGTATTTAAAAGCTTTAGCATATATTTTATGATTGAAAGCTAGTAAAATACAATATCCTCAACCAGTAAAATGCAATTCTTTGTCACTTTCTAAATCTGCCTTACATACAGATTTTCAAATACTATATTAGCTTTTACAAGGGACTATACATGACCTACACTCTGAATTAATTCTATCTGAAAAAATATCACATACAAAGCAGAACTCATTAGTATATTTTTCAAAGTCTTCATTTAGAATTTTATTTAGGGTTTGAGTTCAGACCAGTTTGAAATAAATAAGATGAAGAAGTCAATTTTTCACAGTCTATATGAATCTAAACCAGCTGCTTAAGTATACTTTATTTCCTTAAATTCTAGACTAAAACACAATCGATAATGAAAACATTAAATAACTCCCATTGCATTAAGTCATTCCAGGAGAAGAGAAATGAGCTGAGAAGACTCACACGCTCTCCTCCCCCACGATGCACACTGCGGAGAGGAGCTTCACCACGTCTGTCATCATGCTGGGCTGCTGGGGATCGATGGCCCTGGCCAGTAAAGACAGACTCCGCTCTTCACTCATAATCCTTTCTAAACCATACTAGAACATTTTGGAAATAAGAGGTTAAATGTTAACAGTCAGTTTCATAAAACGGTGTTCTGAAAAAAATGAAGTTATTAAAAAATGTTTATAAGATAATATATTTTTATACTTAGTAAAGAATGTATACAATAAATAATGAATAACATCCTAAAACAATTCATAAAAATATACACGTTACATCAAGAACTATGAGAATCAACCAAATCCAGAAAACCCCTCAAAGGTGATTTTGTAACAACAATAACTGATAATTATTAACATAGATAAGTGACCATTGGAAAAAGAGAGAAGCATACTAAAATGCTGAGATTTCCCAACAGAGACATATAATGAAGAGTCAGATACTGAAGTAGATACTAAGGCCATAAGATCCTTCATGAGAAGGAAGATAGGTAAGCGACATATGACCACAAATATATGCACAATGTCCCAGAGAAATATACTGTGAACTGCGTGTGCAATGTAAAATTTACAAGCAAAATATCAAACTAGTTTTAAAAGAACTATTTCAATATATCCAAAATGTTATCATTTCAACATAGAATCAAAATAAAACATTCACTGATGAGACATTTTACTTTTTTCTCCCTGAGTAATCAAAGTCTAGTATATATTTTACACTTACAGCATATCTCAGCTCAGACTAGCCACATTTCAAATGCTCAATAGCCACATAAATATAGCAACCACATTATACAGTGTAGGCCCAGAGAGTAGTCCCTAGTTCATAAACAGGCAAAAGCTGAGGATGATGTGGACATACAGAAACTGCCATAAGGAACATATGTATTCTGATCGAAATAATATTGTATCATCAGAAAACTACTGTAGTTTTAAACACATTATAAAAATGGGATGATTTGGGATAAGGATAAAGTTTGATTGCTACTGCCAAGTTGTCACATCCAATTAGAAGTAGTTATGTTAATGACTTAATGTTTTGATTTAATGATGTATACATCTCTGAAGGCCCTTTTAAATCTATGGAAGACAAATATCAAACAATAAAGAATGAATAGAATCAATAAAACAATGCTATTTATCTACCATGCATCCCAGAGAATCCTCTAAAGAGTAAGAAATTGGTTGATTACAGTTACTCCTAAGAATTAAAAAGGGCCTTATTCCAATTATAAACCTATGAACTATGGCTTACACTCAAAATTAGTATTAGATATAAGTAGCAAAGTTGAATCTATAACAAGTTTAGACCAAATGTTTTGAGTGTTATGAAACTTTAGTTATAACTTTCCTACTGTAAATGTCATTTATATAAAGAAATCTTCACCCTATGCTAAAATATTACATTTGCCTTACACTACTATCTAGGGAACACAGGTACAAAGGAGGAAGGACAAACAAAATGATCAGTCTTGCCCGGCCATTGTGGCTCAGTGGTTAAGAGTCAACGCATGAACCAAGAGGTCACTAGTTCAATTGCTGGTCAGGGAACATGCCTGGGTAATGGAATCAATCCCTGGTAAGGGGTGTGCAGGAGGCAGCCCATCAATGTTTATCTCTCATTGATGTTTCTGTCTCTCTATCCCTTATCCGTCTTCTCTTTCTAAGATCAATAAAAGTATATTTTTAAGAAAGACTTCTCTGCCTTGATGATAGAAGTTTACAGAGATAACTAGAATGACCAGGAAATGCTCACTTTTTGTGATGCCATGGGCTGTTTCATACCTGTAAACAAAGAATAAAAAAAGCAGGCACAGCGCCAGAGACTACATAATATGCCTTGATAATCATTCCAGAAAATTGTCAGAGGCTTATAAAGTACCACTTAGATCCAATTCAAAAATGTCAATCAGTCAAGGATTACCAAGAACCATGGGACTGGCTCTGTCTAAGAAGCCTGAGGATTGAGAAAAGCTTGCCGCCAGCATTTCTCCCTCATTTCCCACCCACCTGGTTATCCTTAGCCAGTGCCTGTCCTTCTGGAAAGATAATCCTGTGGTTCCTCCAACCGAAGAATTTTCATACTGATTTCTTCCAAGTTATACTACCTACCTTCACTGTCAAGCCCTAAACCATCACGTATGAAGGGTAGAATAGGAGTGTTCTCTGATCTCATAGTTGTGATAACCATTCTGTGACCCCCAAAGCTCCATCATAGGCACTACTCTCTGATTCTTGCTAATGTAAAAATGTGTAGTTATCATTTTAAGTCTGGAATGAGGCCAGATTGTAACTATTCAGTATCTAGAACTAAAGATAGAATTGCTGCCCACTTGTGTAAAATTACTCTCATTCAATTATTTAAAACACAAAGCAAAAGGAAACAAAAAATGTTGACTCTAGTCTGTGGGAGAAATAGTCAACTTACCAGTGCTGGCATGGAAAGTGCATTAAATGAAGATTGTTATAAAGTTAGAGAGGTGGTGACAAATTGTGGAAGATCTAAGGATTTCTCTCCACTCAATGTCAAAGACCCACTCTGGATTATATGAAAACCCGTGTGTTCTAAACAGGTTCCATTTGCATTCTACACGAGGCCTATTATTACCTAATAGATGGAATCTCAGGCCAACGAAGAAGTGTTAGGTAGGGGAAGGTCAATACCTCTTGTACAGGATGTCCAACACTACATGTAAACTGGTGCAGAACAACTCCCCTACCCTTCCCCATTCACACATCAGTGAGTTCTTTCTAGTGGCACAGACATTGTGGGGAGTGGGACTGGCTTCAGGAGTAAAGCACCCTTGCTAGAGATGTACTACTCAAAGCCACATGCAAAAATTTAACTGACCAGAAGGAAGCCCCTCTTCTTATTACCTTTTAATTTAAATAAATTAACTTTCCATCCTAACTTTTATTTTCTTCCTAATATTCACAATCTTTTTCCATTTAAAAATATTAGTTAGTCCATGCCCTGGCTTGGTTTGGCTCAGTGGATAGAGCATCGGACTGCAGACTGAAGAATCCTGGATTGAATTCTGGTCAAGAGCATATGCCCAGGTTGAGGGCTCGATCCCCAGTAGGGGGCATGCAGGAGGCAGCCAATCAATGGTTCTCTCTCATCATTGATGTTTAAATCTCTCCCTTTCCCCTTCTCTATTAAATCAATAAAAATATAAAATATATATATATTTAGTCCAATTTAGTGTTATAAGAAATTCACTTTCATATGACATTATCAAATTTGCTTATTAATTACATACACAATTACTAGTACTGTACAAAATAAGGTACCACATTTTCGTATCCTAAAGCCCACACTGATCATCATTCAGGGACCTCTTACAAAGACTGCTCAGTGAGGTACAGCGAAAATCACCAACAGGTCTTGGGAAAAAATAAAAACCTTTATCAAAAATTTTAGACAGATATATTACTAATTCTAAGTGTCAGTAACTTAACTTTTCATTCTTATTAGCACAAGTGATATCAATAAATACCAATAGCAATATATTTCAGCTCCACATATACAAACTCTAAGCAATACAATGTTATAAGAAGTTACATTGTATTCACTAGAATATAAATGCAAACTTTAATTCAAATCTAATTCAGTCTCACATCAAGTAGAAATACTGTCTTCAATATGCCATCTCACTTTAACCATGATACTCTTCTCAAATTCAAATTATGATGTACCTACCCCTCTGGTTTAAAAAAAGGTTTCTGGGTTTTCTCTATTCTGAGACTTTCCCGTACTAGTGAAATCTTCAATTTCTATATTTTCACTTTAAAAGGAGCCCCGTAAAGCACTACTATGTACTCACAATGGGGAAAGCCCTCTCCCTGCTATTTCTGATTCTTTTATTCATTTATTCTTACAACATATTTTACAAAATATCTAAAACCTACTTCTCACAGGACAGAAAAAAGACTTGTGATTGCTATATCAGATATTTCCCTTGAAAATCTTATTAGAAGGGGGAAGAGAGGAGGAAAATATTTCACTGGTTAAAAATAGAAAACTTAGCTTCAGAATGTCGAAAAATACATAAGTAATTCAGTAAGATAAAAATAATTAGAAAACATAAATAGTTGCTACATTTAGGAAAAATATATAAAATAAATATTAATAATTTAAATATCAATACTTAGGTGTAAAGTCCTCTAAATGTTTATTCTAAACATGAGAATAAGGCAAAATATTAAAAATAAAATTAATCAGAAATATAGAGTTTTGCTATAAAGCACAAATCATCCCACCACCATAAGTACAATCTCCTCTCCAGCTACTAAAACCACTATCATTACTCACACATCCTGAGGTAGATGTGTTTAGATACTGGATCTAAAAATATGACATGGGATAGAGAAATTTCTTCAATTAAGTGTAAATCAAGCATGTCAAACTCGCAGGCTGTGTGTGGCCCACAACGAATATTTTTGCAGCCCAGCCAATACAACGGTATGTAAAAAACATCTTAATAAAAATTTCATAACTTAATTTTTACAATATTCTGTTATACATAATTATTAATAACGAACTACAATGTTCAATAATGTCTGATTACTATAATTGTGTTGCATTCATTTCCCTTACGCGCCTTACGCACAGGTGCACCATTTCTCTCCACTAATACTAGCAGCAAATATTTTAGCAGCCAATTGCCACGTCATTAGTCTTGTACTGACTTGTTTGATGTGCACAATAGGAAATGTTTCACTTTCAAAGAACAAGTAAAATAGGTTTATTTGCATTATTCAGTGTCTGGTAAGTTAATGTTCAATAAAAAATACCAATTTTTATTAAAATGTTCTATTATTTTATGTTAACGATTATTCATTTATTTCAGCCCTTTGTATTCAGCATGTCTCTATCGAAATAAACCTGTTTCTATGAAAATTGAACCTTTTGTTTTTTTGCGGTCCACATAAACTTAAACCTTATTTATTTGGCCCGTGTTAGCCTTTCAGTTTGACATGCTTGTTGTAAATGAAACACTTCAGAAATCCTAACTTCAGTGAAGAGCTTAAAGTGTTTCTCTCTTCTAACGTATTCCCTTTAAATACGCAAAGTCTGCAGACCTGTCATATTACTCTTGGTCTGAATAGTACTTGTATTAAGCATCACTGTCCCATTTCTGGGACCTGTATATCTGCTTTTGTTACTTGCACTGAAGAGTTAAATCCATAAACTATAAAAAGTTAAGTCTTTCCCAACTTGATTCTTTGGTAATAAATATTACTGCAAACCACATTTAATAATCATATATGATTTCAAAGTTGATTAATGCTACAGTTTTGAAAATTAAAGGAGAGAGAGTAGAGGGAGTAGAGGGAGTGGGTGAGAAGAAAAGGGAAGAACAAAAAGAAGGATAAAAAGGGAAGGAGGGAGGGAGGAAAGGAAGAAGAGAAAATTAATCTACACATGAGAAGTTAAGTGCCAGAAGAAGGTCCATTCATACCCAAATTTATCTGCTGGGTGACAGCTGATTTTCAAACAATTCAGTACTTTTTCCATTGTGTACTAAATAGCACATTAAATCAACACATCACTTAAGTGTAAATTCTTTATCACACAACTCTAATTCTTAAGAATTCTAGAAGAACTGGGGAAAAATGAATACATTATGATTAACCATGTTAATACCTGTGTATTCATCAAAGCCTTTAAACACTGTATGACTCTGTGTTGATTCTTCTTAACAATGGTTTCTTGTCTGTATTGGCATAAAAGACATCACTGTTAGAATTATAAATGGACATGCAAATGTAGCTTAAGTGAAAATAATTAGCAACACTTACGTTTTGCTACTAATCAGTTTTTCCAAAATGTCCAGTAATAACCCGAGCCCCTCACGTCCAAAGCTCTCCACCCAACTAAAAAATAGAGGATAAAGGTAGTTATACATTAAGTCAGTATTCGAAGTTTGGTATAACACAATAATACTATCACAAATATTTTACAACTATTATATTCAACTCATAAATACCTTGTACAAAAATCATAATTCATAGTCTCAGCTGTGATAGAAGGAGCAAAAATCCTTATAAATGTTAAGAATTTTCTAAGTTTCAAAGTTCAATTGTTTTTTTAAAAAAAAAATTCTGGTTATTTTTAAATGCGAATTTTCATCCTGACCAAACCACCTCTATACTCCATAAATCCATAGGTATAGTCACAGTACTGTATGTAATTAGGACATTACTGCCAATAGACAACTCACCTTGGTTATAGAAAAACTACCTTCGTAGAAAAAAATACAATTTTTCAGTGGTGATTTAGAAAGCCTAAGTCAATAAATACAATGGTAACAATCTGTCTTTAAAAAAGTGGAGAAGAAAAAAATATGTGTGTATATTTTTTTGTATACATGTGTTTATTTGTATGTATGATTTGTGTATCTATGTGTATGGCCTTTGAAAAACGGAATGTTAAAAACAAAATTTCATTTAATAATCAAAAGCAGCACATTATAAACAATAAAAACAAGTTTAAATCATATACCAGGATATAATAACATTTTCTTACTTAAAGTACAATATAGTATATCCCATGAAAATAAGGGTAAAAACCAAATGCAACATTTTATATAAAAAAAATATTTAAAAATTCACCTTCATTTTGCACCCATCTATGAACACAGCTTAAACACCTATTAATACTCAGAATTTCTGATTTTAGCTCCCCACCTCAAAAAAAAGCAATTTGCGATTTAGATTGGCAGACTCTTGTCAGATTATTTTTACTCATCTCTTTTCTGTGAAAACCATGGAATAACTATTCAATAATGCAGTTAAACGGTAAAGGTACTCCCCTGTAAAAGAAAACATGGAAGATCATCATCATAGTTAAGCGGGGGGGGGAAGTTAAATAGAAGCTGGTGTTTTCAAACCTGAATGCAACTTCAAAAGTGAAGTTTACTCTGCACTACCAGCAACAGACGTTACCTGTAGGCATTTCAATTCCTGCTTTTATGTTTCATGAAAAGCCCTACAGCATCCCATTAACTGTTTGCCTTGTTGACCCCTATTCTGTATTTATTCTTATTTCACATGTGGCAGGGAAGCTTGAAATCAAACACATCAGGAGGAATTTGAGAGTTTTCTTGGGCTGGCACTGAGATGTGTGGACATCAGGCCCTCCTGTGTTAGTACCTCACAGTGGGACTTCAGTGTGTTTTTTAAGTAAATTGTCAACAATCTCATATTCAAAAGTATATCCATAAAGATATTCTGAAACTAATATAAGTTGTTCAGGATGATTCATACTACTATCACCTTCAATCATTGTGGACAATAAAGTTACTATTCCTAAAGCTGCCTTATACCAAAATACACAAATTTAACATTATGCTAATATAACAAAAAGACTTTGTTGCATTTAATATGCTTATCTGGGAGTCTACTATAAAATTTAGAAAGCATATCAATCCAGAGAATTCAAGCTATGTCTTCCGGTCTGAGTGATTAATAATAGAACATAGCTATTTTAAGCATTCATCACCACTAATATAACACCTATGACTAGAATATTGGAGCCCACAAGAAGTTCTCAAATCAACTATTTCTGAACCCACTATATACCTCTCTTCTACATTGTAGAATATGAATCATTAAAGTAAAACTTACAGCCCTAGCTGAATTGGCTCAGTGGATAGATTGTCAACCTGCGGACTAAAGGGTCCCAGGTTCCATTCCAGTCAAAAGCACATACCCAGGTTGCGGGCTTGATCCCCAGTAGGGGGGGCGTGCAGGAGGCAGCCAATCAATGATTCTCATCATTGATATTTCTATCTCTCTCTCCCTTTCCCTTCCTCTCTGAAATCAATAATATATATTTTTTTAAAAGTAAAACTTACATCCATTCATGTCTATTACATATAAATTAATTCTCTATAAAACAAAGTTGAATATAAAGATGCATCATAACTAATAACTTTATACTACACTCTTTTAAATCATGGTGGGAAATAATTTATCAACAACCATAAAATCAGAGGTTGGCAACAGTCTTATCAAAGGCAACTTACATTTTACATTTCATAAAGCATAAAAACAAGAAAAGTGGAACAGGGCGTGAAGAGAGGAAACTAGGATGCCTGATAACAAAAGAAACACTATAATTTTTAAACACAAAAAGGAAGCTGATCAAAGTATTCATTGAAAAATAATCAAACACAAATTAAATAGGCATAAAAAGTCTCCCTGTTTTCCAAAAAATATGCAAGGCCAACATATTGTTGTATTAACAAGTTGTCACCCACAAACCCCTTCTCTTAAACCTTTTCCCCCACCCCTACTATTTTCAGCAATATTATTTTTTAAGATTGGGGCAAATATCAGTTCCTATCTCTTCTGGAAAAGATGTTCAAGGTAAAAAGTGATATTGAGTAGGTAGGTCTGCGGTCCTGACAGAGGTTTATTGAAATCCATAGCTTTCTACAAAAGTAAAAAATTTCTCATCATCAGTGTAAGAAGCAACCTGGAAAAAAAATTATTACCTGATCTATAAATGATCAATCTTCAGGAAACAAAATCTGTACTATTTATTCTGTGCCTGTCAACACAGTAGCGCCAGGCATTACGTGGCTTAACTATAAACTGCATTCATGGATGAATAAGCATTGTGCAAATGTTTTATCTTCATGAACAGAAATGGCATAGAGATTAGTATGGCATTTTTATTGGGGGGAAATTGCTTTAAAAAAGCAAAAAGTAATGTGCTAAGTAATAATTTAACACAAAATCTACCTCTTAAAATTCTTTAACAGGAAATATCAAACCCTTTTCTTGTAATTGCTTCAAGAGAAACTGCTAAATATATTACCATTTAGCACTTCCTAGTACTGAGTCTCAATGTAAGAGAAAAGAAAAGGTGAAGAGGTAACAGAAGGGGGTGGGGGGTGGGGAGAACAGGTCTCTAGGATTAAATGTTCAAACCACCTTTAAATGTTCAAAGCAGTTTAGGCTTTCAAATGCAGTAATTACTTCCAGAGACGCAGGATAAAAGCAAAAGTGTGCAAAGTGGTTTCCAAAGTATTATTGGCTTCATGAAGCAAATACAGTCACCTCATTGAGCAGAAGAGGCAACAGTCAGGTGTCAGCTTTACTTTCTATCCTTAAGGAACAAAGCACTATGAGTGTATGTTTCCCACAGACTAAAGTTCAAGTTATTAGCATCTTCCTAAATGTGCCCTAAGGGAGAGAGAGACAAATGCATCATGATTGTCAGAGCTGGAATAAAAGCTATCCAGATCTTAAAAGCAATCTTACCTGGCCCACACACCTAGAGAATAGGGACCATTTCTTATTTGTCTTTAAATCTCCAGCACCTGGGACAGACTACACTGAATAAATGGTTTTAGAATGAAACTGAATCTCCTTCCAATTTTATATAGAAGGAACAGAGAGAGAGAGAGAGAGGAGAGAGAGAGAGAGAGAGGATAAGGTCACTTAGAAAGAACATCTAGGTCTGTGATGCTCAGGCGTATGCCCTTACTTTACATACACAGAAAAAGGCACAAAGAGGTGATGTGTTCCATGCAGCATCACTGAGCCTGCCTCAAACTTCATGCCAGGAACATCAATTCTGATTCTGAAAATGGTACTTATCCATATTGAACCACGGATGATGAATTTGAAGACTGTCCTGCATCACACTTTAGGACTTGATTGACTGCAGCTGGATGGGTGAAGTTTCATCACTACTAACATTCATGTGCTCATTAACAAAGTCAGCCAGCCTTTAATAAGGGCTCACTGTGTGCATGATACTGTACTACATATGAGAAACACAAAAATGAATAAAACATGTCTTCTGCCCTTGAAAGGACCGAAGACTAGTGGTTGAAACAAATGTTGAGCAAGATTATTTCCATAATGTAATAACAAGTGTTATAATCATGGTGCTAAGGGAACAGAAGGTATAGCATCTACCTCTTGGGAACAAAGCAGCTGGTGTCTGCCCTGAGTCTTGAAGGGTGTCATGCAAAGGAAGGGAGGTTTCTAGGCAGAAGGAAATACATACTAAGACATTAAATATAAAAGATGGGGCCCATACTGAGAACCACAGTAGCTGTATCAGAGATAAAACCAAGCAGGTAGGAAGGAGTTTGATTCTGTAAAAACTATATACAATGCCATGACAATGAAAAGTCATTAAAGGATCAAATGCGTTAGGCAAAGTAATCCCACCTCTGCCTCCCCCCAAAAAGATGGCCTAACACCAAAACCTATGAATATATAAGCTTGCATTGCAAAGAGAGATGAAAAAGGGAATTGAGGTTGCAGAAGGAATTAAAGTTGCTCATCAGATGATTTTAAGATAGGGAAATTACCCTAGATTATCCAGGTGGGTCCAATCTAATTACATGGTTCTTGAAAGCTGAGACACTTGGCTAGCTGGGTAACATGAGATAAAGAAAGAGATGCAAAATATGAGAGGGACTCAACCTGCCTTTCCAGACTTTTAAGATGGAGGAAGAGAAACATGAGGTAAGGAATGGAGGTGGACTCAAAAAGCTGAAATAACCTGGCCGGTGTCGCTCAGTGGCTGAGCATCAACCCATGAACCAGGAGGTCACCAAGATTCCTGATCAGGGCACATGCCCTGGTTGCAGGCTCAGCCCCCCAATCAGGGGATGTGCAGGAGACAGCCAATCAATGATTCTCTCTCACTATATGTATCTCTATCTCTCTCTCCCCCTCCCTTCATCTCTCTGAAATCAATAAAAAATTAAATAAAAAGTTTTTTTAAAAAGCTGAAATAACCCTAAATTGATAGCTAGCAAGGAAATAGGGATGTCAGTCCTACTACTGTAAGGAATTGAATGATTCCAACAACTTGAATAACCAAGCAAATGGAGTTGAATCTGCTCATTCATGAACATGGGGTGTCTCTCCATTTATTTGGAACTTCTTTTATTTCCTTCATTAGTATTTTATAGTTTTAAACATAAAAGTCATATACATGATTTTAGATTTGCATCAGAGTATTTGTTTTTGAACGGTAGTAAAGGATGTTGTTTTACAAAAGTTTACTGCTAGTATATGGAAATACAATTGATTTGTCTTTCAGGTAAAAAAAAAAAGACCACATAACATAAATTTATCCTCTTAATACTTAAGTGTACATACAGTACAGTATTGTTAACTATATACATCTTATTGTATAACAAATCTCTAGAACTTTTTCAACTTGCGAAATACAATTGCTATTTGTCTTAAATCCTGCAATCTTGCTGAACTCACTAATTAATTCTAGGAGTTTTTGTAGAATCTTCTAATTTTTCTATGTAAACAATCATGTCCTCTGTGAATAGGAACACTTTTATTTCTCCCATTCTGATTCATATTCTTTTTATTTCATTTTCTTGTCTCTGTTTAGCTAGAATTTCTTGTACTATATTTGAACAACAATGGTTAGAGCAAATATCCTTGGCCTTGCTCCCAACCTGAGGGGAAAGCATTTCACCATGAAATATAGTATTAGCTGTAGGATTTTTGTAGATTTCCATTATTAAGCTGAGAAAGTACACCTCTGTATTAGTTTCTGAGAATTGCTCTAACAAAGTGACTCAAAGTGGGATTCTGGAGGCTAGAAACCCAAAACCAAATTGTCAGCAGGGCCAGGCTTGCTCAGAAACTCTGGGTAAGAATCCTTCCTTGGCTCTTCTAGCTTCTGGTGATAGTTGTTTATACAGGATTCCCATACTTCTATCATTGAATGAATTCCTGTGTGTCTTTTTTTCTTCTAAAAGGAACATAAATTATATTGGAATAAGAGCCCACTCTACTCCCTTATGACCTCATCCTAATTAATTACCTCTGCAAAGACCCTCTTTTCAAGTAAGTTCACATTCCTAGGTGCTGGAGATTAGGACTTAAATATTTCTTTCTGAGGAACACAATTCAATCCACAACATCTATTCCTGTTTTCCCGAGTTTTTCTTTTTTTTTTTTCCTTGTTTTTTTTCCCCATGAATAGGTGTTTCTCTCTGTCTCTCCCCCTCCTTTCCACTCTCTCTAAAAATCAGTGGGGGAAAATATCCTCAGGTAAGGATTAATGAAAAATAAAATAAAATGAAAAATGAATAAAAGTGTGTAGTAAACACTGACAAAAGTACACAAAGGATGCTGAAGGAGGTGGCTACCTACTAACCTAGCCTGGAGCTAGAAAAAAAAAATATCGAATTAAAGAAAACTATGCCTATAATCTTAACATGGAAAGATGCTAATACATCTTAAGGTTAAAAAGAAGTAGTAAGTTGTAGAAGTTCCCTATAAATTTTGGAGATTAAACCCTTATCGGAGATAACAGTGGCAAATATGTTCTCCCAAGCTGTGGGCTTTCTGGTTGTTTTGTTGATGGTTTCTTTTGCTGTGCAGAGCTTTTTATTTTGAAGTAGTCCCATTTATTTATTTTCTCCTTAGTTTCTATTGCCCTAGGAGCTGTATTGGTAAAGATATTGTTACGACAAATGTCTGCTATTTTGCTGCCGATGGCTTCTTCTAAGATTTTTATGGTTTCCTGTCTTACATTTAAGTCCTTTATCCATTTTGAGTTTATTTTTGTGTATGGTGTAAGTCGGTGGTCTAGTTTCATTTTTTTGCATGTATACATCCAATTTTCCCAGCACCATTTATTGAAGAGACTGTCTTGACTCCATTGTATGCTCTTGCCTCCTTTATCAAATATTAATTGAGCATAGTGGCTTGAGTATATTTTTGGGTTCTCTGTTCTGTTCCATTGGTCTATATGTCTGTTCTTTTGCCAGTACCAGGCAGTTTTGAGAACAGTGGCTTTGTAATATAGCTTGATATCTGGTATTGTGATCCCTCCAACTTTGTTCTCCTTTCTCAAGATTGCTGCAGCTATTCAGGATCTTTTTTTATTCCAGATGCATTTTTGGAGAGTTTGTTACAGATCTTTGAAGTGTGCCATTGGTATTTTTACGGGGAGTGCATTGAATCTATAGATTGCTTTTTGGGTATTATGGACATTTTAATGATGTTGATTCTACCAATCCATGAACACAGAATATTCTTCCATTTGTTTATGTCTTCCTCTATCTCTTTTTTCAGTGTTCTGTAATTTTCTGAGAACAGATCCTTTACCTCATTGGTTAAATTTATTACTAGGTACCTTAATTTTTGTGTTGCAATGGTAAGTGGGATTGCTTTTTTAGTTTCTCTTTCTGTGAGTTCATTATTGATATATAAAAAAGCCATAGATTTCTGGGTGTTAATTTTATATCCTGCTACATTGCCAAATTCATTTATTAAGTACAGTAATTTTATGATGGAGTCAAAAGGAAGATAAACGATCCAATCAAAAAATGGGAAAAGGACCTAAATAGACACCTTTCAAAAGAGGACATACGGAAGGCCAAGAGACACATAAAAACATGCTCAAAGTCACTAATCATCTGAGAGATGCAAATCAAAACAATGAGGTACCATCTCACACCTGTCAGAATGGCTATCATCAACAAATCAACAAATGACAAGTGTTGGCGAGGATACGGAGAAAACGGAACCCTCGTGTGCTGCTGGTGGGAATGCAGACTGGTACAGCCACTATGGAAAACAGTATGGCGTTTCCTCAAAAAATTAAAAATGGAACTTCCATTTAACCCAGTAATCTCACTTCTAGGAATATAACCCAAGAAAACAGAAACAGCAGTCAGAAAGGATATATGCACCCCTATGTTCATAGCAGCACAATTTACAATAGCTAAGATTTGGAAACAGCCTAAATGCCCATCAGCAGATGAGTGGATTAGAAAACTGTGGTACTTCTACACAATGGAATACTATGCTACTGTAAAAAAGAAGGAATTCTTACCATTTGCAACAGCATTGGAACTGGAGAGCATTATGCTAAGTAAAATAAGCCAGTCAGAGAAAGATAAATATCACATGATCTCACTCATTTGTGGAATATAATAAACAACATAAACTGATGAACAAAAACAGAACCAGAGTCATAGAAGCATCAAATAGACTGTCCAACTTATGAGGGAAGGCAGGGGGTGAGGGCGTAAGAAATCAACCAAAGGATTTGTATGCATGCATATGAGCAATGGACACAGAATTGGGGAGGGGGAGGATGTGCTGGGGGTTGGGAGTGGCTGGGGAGAGGTCAATGGGGGAAAAAGGAGACTTATGTAATACAATAAACAATAAAGAAATTAAACATTTTTTAAAAAGTAGTAATGTATATTTTTTATTTTTGTTCTAAATATGTTTTTGTGCATATCAAAAAATGTTTGCATGTACACGTTGCTATACAAATATATTCTTAGTCGTTTTCTACTTAACCAACTCATTCAATTACCTGCTGGTTTTCATTCCATGTGTGAAACACTAATATCCATGGCATAATAAACACTCAAGGCTAATGTTCCACTCTCTCATACATTCACTTGCTTCTGCTCCCACCAAGAATCAGATGGGTTCATTTCCAAACCAATGCAAGGATCACAATGCAGTATGGGTTTGTTTTATGCAATCAGCCTGTATCTACTCCAAGAAAAGGTCTAGGCTCCACAACAAATGTTCAGAAAAAAATCAAAATGAATATTTATATCCTCCTATATAATAAAGAGGTAATATGCAAATTGACCATCACTCCAACACACAAGATGGCTGCCCCCATGTGGTCAAAGATGGACACAAGATGGCTGGCAGGGGAGGGCAGTTGTGGGCGATCAGGCCAGCAGGGGAGGGCAGATAGGGGTAACCGGGCCGGCAGTGGAGGGCAGTTAGGGGCAACCAAGCCTGCAGGGGAGGGCAGCTGGGGGGGACCGGGCCTGCAAGGGAGGGCAGTTGGAGGTGACCAGGCCAGCAGGAGAGAGCAGTTGGGGGGGACCAAGCCTGCAGGGGAGGACAGTTGGGGGGACCCAGGCCTGCAGGGGAGGGCAGTTCGGGGGGACCATGCCTGCAGGGGAGGACAGTTGGGGGACCCAGGCCTGCAGGGGAGGGCAGTTGGGGGGGACCAGGCCTGCAGGGGAGGGCAGTTGGGGGGGGGGACCCAGCCTGCAGGGCGGGGCATTTGGGGGGACCAGGGCTGCAGGGGAGTGCAGTTGGGGGCTATCAGGCCTGCAGGGGAGGGCAGTTGGGGGGGTACCAGGCCTGCAGGGGAGGGCAGTTGGGGAGGTCTAGGCCTGCAGGGCAGGGCAGTTTGGGGAGACCCAGGCCTGCAGGGGAGAGTAGTCAGAGGGGGGACTGAGCCTGCAGGGGAGGACAGTTGGGGGGGACCCAGTCTGCAGGGGAGGGCATTTGGGGGGACCAGGCCTGCAGAGGAGGGCAGTTGGGGGTGACCAGGCTGCCATGGGAGGGCAGTTAGGAGTGACCGGACCAGCAGGGGAGAACAATTAGGGGCAATTGGGCCAGCAGGGGAGCAGTTAGGCGTCGATCAGGCTGACAGGGGAATGGTTAGTGAGTGATCAGGCTGGCAAGCAGAAGCGTTTAGGGGCAATCAGGCAGGCAGGCAAGCGTTTGGGAGCCAGCAGTCCTGGATTGTGAGAGGGATGTCTGATCCCACTGGGATCGGGCCTAAACGGACAGTCAGACATCCCTCGAGGGGTCCCAGATTGGAGAGGGTGAAGGCTGGGCTGAGGGACACACACAAACCTCCCTCCCTCCCCCGTGCATGAATTTCATGCACTGGGCCTCTAGTTTTAAATAAATAAATAAAAATATTTAAGGCATATTTGAGTCACTTATTTTATGATTCCCTACTTTAACTAACATTACTAACAAACAACCCTGGCCAGGGGGCTCAGTCAGAGCAGCATCTTACACCAAAGGGTTTCAAGTTCGATTTCCAGTCAGGACACATACCCAGGTTGTGAGTTCAATCCCCAGTCGGGCACATACAGGAAGCAATCTGATCAATGTTTCTCTCTCACATCTCTCTCTTCTCTCTCTCTAAAATCAATAAAAGTGTATCCTCCTCAGGTTAGGATAAAACAAACAAACAGTTAACAACATTAAACAAAAGGACTTCCTCAGTAGACACACACTTCCACCCTAGAAATTATAGTGCCTTTCTAAGTAGGTGATATTATACATTTTTTTCATTTTACTTTTGTGTATTATCTTACTTATTTTCTTGTAGTGAACCTACATTTTTTGTAATAAGAAAAGTATTTTTAATTACCAAAAATAATCTTACATAAATGCCTAAAGAAGCACAAAGGTATTTTGCTAAAATTCAATATAAGAAGCTTCTTGAAAGAGAAAAAATATATCACTGGTCACATGTGACAAAGTAACAAATTTCATACCTTAAACTTAGAAGGTCAGCTTTAATGCTCTGTATAATATCCAGACCCAATTTACATTTCTCTGTCAGAGCAATATATCACCAATGCTGAATATAATTATAGCTTATTTTAAACTGTTATTTTCACCTACTCTTAGCAAGGTGACTAAATACTTAGAATGAACAGTGGATGGCGAGGGGGACGGGAGACAGAGTGCGTACACAGCAATTAACATGTCCAGTAGGGCAAAACAAACATACACCAACATCCCAATTAATGGCTTACCCACAAAAATCACACTAAATTATTCAGCCAGACAAGGAATTCAAGAATTAAATATTGTTCTGATTGTAAAATCTTCCAGACTTCAAAATATAACCATTAATATGTACACTTTCTAGAAATTTACTTTTGAAGAAATTATGTATTTAAAATTACTGGTGTATTCTCACTTCTAATATTAGATGAGATAGTAGAGTAACAATCTGAGTAGTTCATTCTCCTAGTTACTTTTTGGCCATAACATATTCAAAGGTATAAGATGTCTAGTAAAAGTATCCCAAATAAAAAAAAAAAAAAGAAAACCAGATTAACTGCAATGATGAAAAACAAAACACCTATATATGAAACATAAATTCTTGATGTTAGATGAAAAGATAGTAGGAAAACAATGGATTTAAAATAACGTATACTCATATATGCTCCTCTAATTAAAACTGAAGTCCACTGTTAAAGGAAATATATAAAAGAAAACAAAATAGAATGAAACATATTAAATATCAGTAAGTACATTTCTTAGTATCAAATCAAAGGTATCATTACTTCAGGAAAGCATTAACTAAATTATAATTTTAAATACTGACTACAGTTGACCCTTGAACAATTCAATTCAGGGGTAAGGGCTGTGGAGTTAAAAATTCACATATAACTTTTGACTCCCCCAGAACTTAACTATTAATAGCCTACTGTTGACTGCAAGCCTTACAGATAATATGAACAGTCAATTAATACATATTTTGTATTATTATATTTAATACATACTGTATTATTAAAATTAGAAAAATATTAAGAAAATCATAAGAAAGATAAATTATGTTTTCAGTACTGTGCACATCTATTTTTTAAAATCCACGTATAAGTGGACCAATGTAGTTCAAACTCCTGTTGTTCCAAATTAACTACAATTTTCCAACCAGTATATGGGGAAAGAAAAAATATGATCACATTGATATCACCTGTTCCCATCATCTGTTCCTACCTTACATACTTGCCAATACTGACGAAAAGCGGCCCCATAGGTCAGATCAGTCCATAAACTTAAATCTATAATCGGCCCCTGATTCTGTCAAATTCATTGCTAGACCTTCACTCATAATACTGCCTAATCTTTCAAGGGCCAATTCAAGTTTCCTCATTCTTTGAACGCTCAATAATTTAAGTTTCTCCATTTGCTCACTGGATTCCACACCCTCGACCCAAGATATCCCTCTAGTAACTGGCCATTTCTCTCCTTCCTTTCATAGCAAAATATCTCAAATTATTTCATGACAAGCATGATCAGTATTACTTCACCATCCATTCATTCATTCTCACTTCAATCTGGCTTCTGCCACCCAGACTCCAAAAAATTGTTTTCTCGAATTCAGCAACAATCCACCTTTTTACCAATCCTAGCCCTACTATCTTGCCCCACTTCTCAGTAGCATTCTGTGTAAGTTTCCACTCTCTTTTTTTTAAATACTCTTACTCTCTTAGGCTCAGATTTTTGGGTTCTTCTCCTCACTGGCCACTCCTCAATCTGTTTTCCTGGTTTCTGCTGCCTTTATGGGCCATGGCTGGAGTTCCTCAGAGCTTGTTCTGGGCACTCTTCTATATATTTCTCTCATCTTTGCACACACACACCACCCCAGGGTCTCAGCCATTCTCAGAGCTTTCTGTATAATCTATATCCTATATGATAAAAGGCTAATATGCAAATAGACCAAACGGCGGAACAACCAAACAACCGGTCGCTATGACGTGCGCTGACCACCAGGGGGCGTGTGCGGAACATGGCGGGCATTGGCCGCCGTGGGATGGTGGAGGTGAGCGGGGACGCCAGACCAAGCCAGGGCATTGGTCACTGTAATCAGGGCGAGCCTCTGGTTGTTACTGAAAATTCTTTGCTCCCATACGCCATGGTCCTGCCCGGCACTCACACCTGCTGGCGGTGCCAGCCCTGCTCGCACCCGCTGCCAGTGCCAGAGCCACCGATCACACCCACAGCAGTGCCGGAGCCACCGCTCACACCCGCTGCTGGTGCCCGGCGCCAGTCCCGATCACTCTGCACCATCAGTGGGTGCGAGCAGTGGCTGCCAGCCCTGATTGCCCCTGAGGGCTTCTCCACTTCAACCTGCTCTTGAGGGGCGATTGGGACAGCAGCCGACACTCGCACCCGCTGATGGTGCCGGCCCCACTAGCACCCGCTGTGGGTGCTGGCCCCAATTGCCCCACACCATCAGCACATGGCAGCGGCAGGAGCAGGGCTGCTGGCAGACAGGAGACTGGGGGCCGTGGCAGGAGGGGCCGACCGGGGTCGTAGAGGATGGGCTGAGACCCTGTGCCTACCGCATCCCCATGGCCCACAGTTCCTTTCAAGATGCACGAATTTGTGCACTGGGCCCCTAGTCCTATCTAATAAAGAGGGAATATGCAAACTGACCGTCACACCATCACAAAGATGGCGGCATCCATAGCCACAAGATGGCGACGCCCAGTCTCCTCAGCCCCGCCGGAGTCCCCCAGTCCTTTCAGCACAGCCATGGGGCAGCAGGCACACGGTGCAGCCAGATCCGCCCTCAACCCCCCAGACCCCCAGGGCTGGCCCGAGGCACAGGCAAGCCTCGAATGTTGGCTTCCCAGCCGCCCAGGGCCGCCCGAGGCTTGCACTGCCAGCAGTAGCAGCAGCAGAGGTGTGATGGAAGCGTCGCCTTCCCCTGATCGCCGGGTCACCTCCCACCTGAGGGTTCCTGGACTCTTAGAGGGGACAGGCGGGGCTGAGGGACTCCCTCTCTAGTGCATGAACTTTCATGCACTGGGTCCCTAGTCTATATATATAAAAGCCTAAGCAACCATCGCAACCGAAGGGATGACTAATCAGGTTGTGTGGGGCAACCAGGCCAGCAGGGGGGATTAGTGAGGGGCGACCAAACGACTGAGCAGCAGGCTGCGTGGGATGACCGGCAGGGGGGTCAGTGAGGGGCGACCAAATGACCGAACAGCAGGCTGCCTGGGGCGACCAGGCCAGCAGGGGGGTTAGTGAGGGGCGACCAAACGACCTAACAGCAGGCTGTGTGGGGCAACCAGGCCCAGAGGTGAGGCAGTTGGGGACGACCAGGCCGGCGGGGGGCAGGGGGCAGTGAGGGGCAACCAGAGCAGCAGAGGGGGGCAGTGAGGAGTAATCAGGCCAGAGGGGAGGGTGGGCAGTTGGGGGCCACCAGGACAGCATGGGGGCAGTAAGGGACCACCAGGCCGGCGGGGGGTGGGGGGCAGTTAGGGGCGACCAGGTCGGCAGGGGGGGGCTGTTGGGGGCGACCAGGCTTGCAGGGGGGGCAGTAAGAGGTGACCAGGCTGGCAGGAGGGGGGGGCAGTTAGGGGCAACCAGGCTGGCCTGGGGGGAGGGGGGGAGGGCAGGGCAGTTGGGGGCAACTAGGCCAGCAGTGGGGGCAGTTGGGGGTGACTAGGATAGCAGGGGAGGCAGTTAACGGCGATCAGGCAGGCAGGCAGGTGAGCAGTTAGGAGCCAGGGGTCCCAGATTGTGAGAGGGATGTCCTACTGCTGGTTTAGGCCCAATTCCGAGGGGTCCCAGATTGTAGAGGGTGCAGGCTGGGCTGAGGGGACCCCCCTGCCACCTCCCCACCTTGTGCACGGCACCTACCTCAGTTGCAGGCTCCATCCCAGCCCTGATCAGGGCCTGTATAGGAGGCAACCAATCCATGAGTCTCTCTTACATCAATGTTTCTCTCTCACTGTCTCTCCTCCCTTCCACTCTCTCTAAAATTCAATGGAAAAAATATCTTTGGGTAAGGATTAACAACAACAACAAAAGAGTTTCTCTCTGAGGAAAATTCTGTTTAAAAAATAAAAATGCATCCCACTAATATTTTAAACCTACCAAAGGCAATGTTTCTGTGACTTCTTTATGTGCTGCCATATTGCTGATCCCAACATCCTGGCTATATAAAGCCATGGACCCCAGCTATAGCACTGTCAGACAAGATACACCTTTCCGCTCATTTTCTATTCTATGGGTATGAAGCCCACAACATTTGCTTATTCTTTTCAAATCAGCAGCCTCCATTAGACCATGCTTATCTTCTCTTGGGACTCTCTTGGCTATGAATGTCCACTCATCCTTCGCAATTTTTAAAAAAATAGTCCATACTTGAATTCTTTTATGAAGTCTCATAGTCCTGGACTTAAGTTTAAAAATATAATAGTCATTCATTATTTAGGTCAAAGAAAAAAGTGGTTTACATAGAAGAAATAAGGTGTTTAAGCAGCACTATCGAATAGTGTTTTATAATGGCAGAAACGGTCCAGATGTTCTAATAAGGCAACCACTAATTACATGTGTCTTTTGAGCATCTGAAATGATTTTTTCATTTAATTATAACTAATTAAATTTAGATAGCCACCACCATATTAAACAGCACAGGAAAGAAAACCTGGAGCTACTTGCCTACCTGGCATCTTCGTCAAAGAGAAAGACAAAGAAAGGAAAGACAGAAGAAATACAAGAATGTAGATCACCCAGGAAAATCTGGACTCCTCTTGCCCATTTCAGAAATTTCCACTAATATCATCATAAATCTAGACATAGTGTTAATTCACAAACATTTTTATAAAGAAAATGAAAACAAACAAGCATAAAAAGCTGGGGTAGCAATATTTATATCAGACAAAATAGACTTTAAAACAAAGGCTATATAACAAGAAATAACAAAGGACCCAACCATTCCACTTCTGGGTATGTCTGAAGAAACTCAAAACACTAAATTGAAAAGACATATGCATCCATATGTTCACTGAAGAATTATTTACCATAGCCAAGTTATGGAAGCAACCTAAGTGTTCATCACCAGATGAATGGATAAAGAAGTGGTACATATATAAAATGGGGGGAAAAACTAATGAATGAGTGAAATCTTGCCATCTGCAACAACATGGTTGGACCTAGAGGGTATTGTGCTGAGTGAAATAAGTCAGACAGAGAAAGGTAAATGCCATATGATTTCACTTATATGTGAAATCTAAAAAATAAATAAATAAACGACAAGCAAATCAAAACAAGACTCACAGATACAAAGAACATTTTGATGGTTGCCAGATTGGAGGGATGAGAAGGAGGTGAGAAGGAAGTGAGTGAAAAATATAAAAAGATTATGAAGTACAAATTGGTAGTGACAGAATAGTCATGGGGATGCAAAGTACAGCATAAGAAATATAGTCAATAGTACTGTAATAACTACATATGGTGCCAGATGGGTACCAGATATATAAAGGTGATCACTTCATAAGTTATATAAATTTCTAATCACTAGGTTGTACACCTAAAACTAATATAATATTGTACATCAACAGCAAAAGAAAATTTTAAAATTATTTTTATAAATAAATAAAAAATAAGAAGAAGAAGGAGGAGGAGGAGGAGGAGGAGGAGGAGGAGGAGGAGGAGAACGACGATGACAACACAGCAGCAGAAGAGGTCCATCTTAGTAAAAGAAAGGCTTGACTTGTAGGTGTTTCAGTTTGGGAGCACTGAAGAACCTACACCACCACTAACCCCACCACCACCCACTATGTCCTTGATAAAATCCGTTGCCTAAGGGGAGACACTCTGCAGACAGGGGAGAAGGATGGAGGCCTAGGTAATTAGCAGTGACAAATAAGGTGGGACAGACATAAAAATTACAACTAAATTATACAACAACCACCCTTGAAGACCAGCTGAACAGAATACCTATAACTAAAGATATAAAGAAGAAGCCACCTTGAGAGTGGTAAGAGAAACAAAGATGCAAAATGGGCTGGTCCCACACCCATGAGTGACAGTTAAGAATCTAGCAGTATACCTCCACTGCGGAGCTTCCCACTGAGGAGAAAGTGGTCCCAGCCCCACACTGGCTCCTTAGCACACCAGTGCTAGGAAGAGGAGTCCCTACAATACTTATATTACTGTGAAAATCGGAGGGGATTTCCACCTACTGAGACATTCCCTCCTAATGAGATGGAGGGCTGATGGAGTCCCAAGTGTTCTTCTTAAAGGGCCAAAACATGAAATTACTGGCTGAAAGAAGCACTTATTCTGAGCTGCAGGGCTGGGGCAGCAACTGGAAAAGCTCCAGGAAGAAATTAATTTGTCTGGCTTCAGGAAGGCATTACAACTTTGTTGAGCTCTCCCCCAACCCAGGCTATAGGAATAGATGGGCTCTAAATATGAGTCATCATCAAACTCATACCACTCTGGTGATTTCCTGAGAATCAGCCCCACCCAACTTATATGCAGGCTAAACTTTTCTCAGCCAGGAGGCAAGCGATCTATAAGATGCAGAATCCAAAACACTGGTTATAAGGATATTCAAATAACTCAGGGAAAAAATAGATGATCTCAGTAAAAATTTCAAGAAAGATAGTAAACATTTGGGGATGGAAAAACAAAAAACAGAAACCATAAAAAAAAAGGACCAGTCAGAAAAGAAGAATACATTAGAAGGAATCAGATGAAGCACAAAATCAAGTTAGGGATTTGCAAGAGAAGGTAGTTGAAAACACCCAATCAAAACATCAAAAAGAAAAAAAAAAGAATTAGAAAATGAGGTAATTTAAGGCAGCAGTCACCAACCAGGGTCTGTGGACCACTGGTGGTCCGTGAGGTCCAAAAGGTTGGCAACCGCTGGTTTAAGGGATATCTTGAAACAACATCAAGCATAACAACATTCTTATCATAGGAGTACCAGAAGTAGGAGAAAGAGAGCAAGGGATTAAGAACCAATTAAAGAAACAATGACTGAAAACTTCTCTAACTTGGAAAAAAAAAAAAAAGATAGGCATACAAGTTCAGGAAGCACAGAGATTCCAAAACAAGATGAACCCAAAGAGGCCTACACCAAGACACATCATAATTAAAATTCCAAAGGTTAAAGACAAAGAGAAAATTTTAAAAGCAGCAAGAGAAGAGCAGGTAATTACATACAACAGAACTCCCGTAAAACTGTCAGCTGATTTCTCAACAGAAACTTTGCAGGCCAGAAGGTATTGGCACAAAATATTCAGTGATAAAAAGCAATGACCTACAACCAAGATTACTGTACTCAATAAGGCTTCACCTAATGAGGACAGCAAGGCAAATTTGTTTTAATTCATAATCCTCGTCAGACACATGTAAGGTGCCATGTGGTCAAAAAGCAAAGAAACAAAGAAAACCTTCAAGCCTATGAACAAAAAAAGGGGCCACATAGTAAATCTGCCAAGCTCAGGAGGGGACATGCAGATGGCACAAGGCAGGCTTTACAAACTTGATGACACGTAGGATTGTCTGAAGAAAAAAATTGCTAATTAAAATGGGCCCTGGTGCAAAGTCATATCCTAGGCCTGTTTCATTCTTTACCTTAAGTGAGCCTGTCTATTGTCTTCGTGCATCTATGATAACATACCTGTGAAATGCCAAGGTATTCTCCTTTTCCTATCCCTGGAAGGCAGAATGGCCAGCACCAGACAACCAGAGCAGAAGAGCAGAGAAGCCCTCATTGTTCTCTTCTTGCCTGCATACCATCTCTATGTTCTGTGAATATTAATTATTAACTATCCTTTACCCACCAATGTAATAGAACTATGTGTTTCTCCATCTGGCTTTTCGAAAGAGGACATAAGGAAGGCCCAGAGACATATGAAAACATGCTCAAAGTCACTAATCATCCAAGAGATGCAAATCAAAATGACAATGTGGTACCATTTCACACCTGTCAGAATGGCTATCATCAACAAGTGCTGGTGAGGATGCGGAGAAAAAGGAACCCTCGTGCACTGCTGCTAGGAATGCAGACTGGTGCAGCCACTATGAAAAACAATATGGCATATCCTCAAAAAAAATGACAAATGGAGCTGCCATTTGACCCAGTAATACCACTTCTAGGAATACATCCCAAGAAAACAGAAACACCAATCAGAAAGGATATATGCACCCCTATGTTCATAGCAACACAATTTACAATAGTTAAGATTTGGAAACAGCCTAAATGCCCATCAGCAGATCAGTGGATTAGAAAACTGTGGTACCTCTACACAATGGAATACTACACTGCTGTAAAAAAGAAAGAATTCTTACCATTTGCAACACCATGGATGGAAATGGAGAGCATTATGCTAAGTGAAATAAGCCAGTCAGAGAAAGATAAATACCACATGATCTCACTCATTTGTGGAATATAAAGAACATTATAAACTGATGAACAAAAATAGATAGAGGCAAAGAAGCATCGAACAGACTTTCAAACTATAGCAGGAAGGCAGGGGAGGGTTAGGGGAGGGAGGGTAAGAGATCAACCGAAGGATTTATATGCATGCATATAAGCACAACCAATAGAAGCAAGACACTAGGGGACACGGGGGTGTGAGGGCAAGTGCCGGGGGTTAGGGGAGGCCGAGGGGAGGTCAATGGGGGGGAAAAAAGGAGACATATGTACTACTATTTGTAATACATTAAGAAATAAAATAAAATAATAATAAAATAAAATAAATAAATAATAAATAAATAAAATAAAAATAAAAAAAGAAGAAAAATAATCACTTATGCAATTTACAATACAGAACCTACTTCCAAATCACTCAAAACACTTTATATTTAAAATATTATAAAGCCTCCAAGTCTTTACCTTTACTGAAATCTCTGACCAATTTGTCAAACAGAGAAAGTGCATATGTGATGGCTGCCAGTTTACTCCAGGTCAAGAAGACAGAAAGAAGAAAGTGTGAGCCCCTCAAGGACAGTGGCTTTTTTTACTGGAATAAAGCAAGTAAAATAAAAAACAAAAATAAAGTATCCTATATAATAAAGAGGTAATATGAAAATTGACCCTCACGCCCTCACACAAGATGGCCACCCACATGTGGTCAAAGATGGCTGCCATAAGATGGCCAGCAGGGGAGAGTAGTTGGAGGCGAATGGGCCTGCAGAGGAGGAAGGGAAGTTGGGAGGGACCAGGCCTGCAGGGAAGGGCAGTTAGAGGTGACCGGGCCTGCAGGGGAGGGCAGTTAGTGATGACCAGGCCTGCAGGAGAGGGCAGTTGGGGGCAACCAGGCCTGCAGGGGAGGACAGTTAGGGGTGACCAGGCCTGCAGGGGAGGGCAGTTAGGGATGACCAGGCCTGCAGGAGAGGGCAGTTGGGGGCAACCAGGCCTGCAGGGGAGGGCAGGTGTGGGGACCAGGCCTGCAAGGGAGGGCAGGTGGGGATGACCAGGCCTGCAGGGGAGGGCAGTTAGGGGTGACCAGGCCAGCAGGGCAGAGCAGTTAGGAATGACAAGGCTGGCAGGGGAGGGCAGTTGGGGGCAATCAGGCCAGCAGGGGAGCAGTTAGGGGGATGATCAAGCAGGCAGGCAGGCAAGCAGTTGGGAGCCAGCAGTCCCAGATTCTGAGAGGGATGTCCCAGATTGGAGAGGGTGCAGGCTGGGCTGAGGGACACCTCCCTCCTCCCCGTGCACGAATTTCGTGCACCGGGCCTCTAGTAAGAAAAAATATAGGTAAAAAATGATTAATTGATATATTTTGATTAGCTGCACATATCAACACACTTAAGTCTATGAAAAATAATAGAGAGGAAAACTCAAGTCTCAGAAGAATGCAGGGAAGATGATGCTATTTATAGAGTTGAAGAGGATATGAAACCAATATATTAAGAATACATATATGGTGAAACTATAATAAAAAAAAGTGATAAGTCCAAAATTCAAGGTACCAGTCACCAAAGGATAATGGGAGAAGGCTATATAGGATTAAGAAGGGATTCATGTAAGCTTCAAAGGTATAGGAAATATCCTATATCTTAGCCTCATTAATAGGCAAGGGGGTGTTTGTTTTACTGTTATGACAAACAGCCTTTTTATACACGTTGTCCCAAAAAAAATGTGAACACACTTTAAAAGCTGATAGCTCAATTATGAAAATAAAATGTATTTTAATAAACACTGCCTTTATAATTATTCAAAGTGTGTGTGTACATTTTTTGGGATACCCTATATGTTTAACATTTTATAAAATAATTTTTAAATACGTCAAAGTATTAGTAACTTCAAAATGTTTGGTCTTAATTTTTTTCTTCAATTCATGTTGATGCCAATGAGTACACTGACTGCATTGCTAGCCACAAATTTTTCTATCACACGTATGGCACATGGCACAAAACAAATATCAACACCAAAGTTAAGCTCCTCCACCAGCTTTGTGTTCTCAAGCCCAGCAAAGGAGAAAAAGTAGATTTCAAACATGACACTGATTAAATGGAACACTGAGATGATAAGGCTACTCACTGGCTTTGCAGTAAACAAATATATTTTAACTAAAAAATTTTTCTAAACTGACTTTCTGGAAGTTATTAGTTATTAATTTAATCAAACCTAGTTCCAAAATCTCCATTGAAATCTTTTAACAAAAGGTAAACTTCATAATGTACAAATACTTCTTGTAAACTTGAAAATATTAACCATGACTAAAGGAAAATAATGCCTAAAATCATAAAACATAAAGACCTGATAAGACTGGATTTTCTAAGAAAAAAATCTTATACTTGATAGCTGCATCAAATTGAGAAAATGAAGATGCATTCTATAATTACTTTGCTCTATGCATAGAAGGGTATGGACTAAAATGCTTGATATCCATCATAATGATGTTAGTGTCTACCTTTTTATGTTTCCACCTCAACGTGTTTGATAACTTAAATGTAATTGCTGACTATGTCAAGATCCACTAAAAGCAATATTAGATAATTTGAAGAAGTTACTCTCTTCTCCAGTGTTGCAAAAATAAAGCAATTTTATCTTTTAGTGCACAAGTGTCACCAAGAATATTGAATAATCAATAAAACTTCAAGCAGAAGAACTTCATAATCTTCAAATCAACTCTTCTTAAAACAAGGTAAATAATCTGGTATATAAAGCAATGGGTTTTACATAATTCACTATCCAGATAATAAAAGGTTGATGTGACTCATAACAGGAAGTTGATGAATGGCTCTAGAAATATTGCCTATCATGGGGGAGGTGGGGGCGGGATGGGGGAGAGGATGGTGCCTCCTACCTTTTCCTTGACTGTTTGATTTAAATAAATCCTGATGCAGCATTGGAGAGCCACCATTAATCAGTTCACTTGTTTCTTTTTCAACTTCTATCCACAGACATTAAAGAATTTTAACTCTAATTTTCTCAGTAATATCATAGGTTAAACAATGATCTCAAAAGATTATAAAAATTAGAACTCCTTGTCTCTTGGAACTTACTCACATATTGTATATATAAAAGAGAAAATAAGAAAAACTGACTTTGCCCTAGCCAGTTTTTCTCAGTGGTTAGAGCTTCAGCCCGGGAACTAAAGGGTTCCAGGTTCGATCCTGGTCAAAGACTGGTTGTAGACTTGATCGGCGCCCTGATTGGAGTGTGCAGGAGGCAACCAATGGATGTGTTTCTCTCACATCGATGTTTCTGTCTCTCCCTCTCCCTTCCACTCTGTCTAAATATCAATGGAAAAAATATCCTCAGGTGAGGATTAACAAAAAAAGCAAACAAGCAAACAATAACTATCAACAGATACATAATAACTGACAGCAAAGTCCAAAGGTTTGACCATAGGCATAATTTCAGTTATACATGTCCAGCTAAGTCATTCCTCTAATCAGAGCACTAGATACAGAAATGTTCTCAAGTATCTTCTCAATTTTCTGTCACCATAAAGTGCTATGATTTCAGGAAAAAATTATCCAATAAGACTTTCTATTCCTTTCTATTAAAAAGACTACTTAGTAGGAAATATCCACATCACTTGTAGATTCCTAATAATACTAGTGGCCCAGTGCATGAAATTCGAGCACTGGGCAGGGGGGTAAGGGAGTCCCTCAGCCCAACCTGCTCCCTCACACAGTCTAGGAGCCCTCAGGAGATGTCCAACTGAAGGCTTAGGCCCGTTACCCACAGGGAGCGAACCTAAGCCTTCAGTCAGACATCGTTAGTGCTGCCACGATGGAGGGAGAGGCTCCCGCCACCACCACTGTGCTCACCAGCTGTGAGCCTAGCTTCTGGCGCACTGACCATCAGGGGGCAGCTCCTGCATTGAGTGTCTGCCTCCTGGTGGTCAGTGCACGTGATAGTGACTGGTCATTCCACCGTTCAGTCAATTTGCATATTAGCCTTTTATTCTATAGGATATTCTAGAACTGGCCACTCTTGGGGAAATCCTATCTAAGAAAGAGGAAATATGCTAACTGACCCTCATGCCATCGCAAAGATGGAGGCACTTATAGCCAATAAGGAGGGAATATGCTAATTGACTGTCCTGCCCTCAAAGATGGTGGAGCCCACAGCCAATAAGGAGGAAATATGCTAATTGACTGCCATGCCTTCAAAGATGGCGGCACCCACAGCCACAAGATGGCAGCGCCCAGTCCCCTCAGCCCCACCAGGGCAGCAGGCACGTGGCAAGGCCGGGCCCGCCTGCCTCCAGAACCCCCCAGTCCCTTCAGCCCCCCAGCCTCCCAGGGCCGGCCCGAGGTACAGGCAAGCCTCAGATGGCGGCTACCCAGCCACCCAGGGTCGCCCGAGGCTCAGGTAACCAGGGCCGGCCGAGGCTTGTGCTGCCAGCAGTGGCAGCAGCAGAGGTGTGATGCGGGCATCACTTTCCCCTGGTCACCGGCCCTGAGGGCTCCCAGACTGTGAGAGGGGGCAGGCCAGGCTGAGGGACCCCCCTCCAATGCATGAATTTTCATGCACCGGGACTCTAGTATTTCTATAAGTGTTTGATGGGGGGGTGGGGGGGGAGTTCAAATGAAAGAGACATGTAGCATTATTTCCCAGTGTTTTTAGGTAAAAATCACAAAAATAATTGTATCTATTGTAATGTGCATGAATTTATACATAAAACCTTTTCAGTTGTTCTTTTGCTATCATATTCACCTACTCAAAAGATGAAGATGAACAAGAAAAGGTGAAGTCTACTTTTAATTATATTGAAAAGCCATGAATATCTCCAGTGCCCAGTGGCTGCCAGATAAACTGAGAAATGAGTATTACCTCCCCAATCAACCCCAAAATATCCTCTTCCTAATTTATACTCCATAGGAACAGGGCCTGGATCAGCTTTGCTATTTTCTCAAGTTCCACACCTAATATAGTACTAGAAAAATAGCTAGTGCTCAATAATTATTTGTTAAATGAATACATTTAACAGGTACAGAAAACATTAGAAGCTAGGGCTCTTCATGTATGACTATGTCTGTAAATAAATGCCTAATTCAACTTTGTTTCTATCATTAGGCAAGGTAAGACATAAGAAGGCTAAAATCAAACCTCATTGTTTCAATCCACAAATCTTTACCGAGCACCTTTCATATGCTAAGCACAGTCTAATAAAGAGAGGTATAAATAAAATACGTAAAGTCCCTGGTCTCTTGCCCGCTATTAGTTTACAGTCTAGAAAACAGATTGGAAGTGGCAAAATATGAAAAAATAAAGTTGAAATATAGTAAAGATTCTTTGTTCACTGTTCACACTCCGTAGTTAAACCTCACTTTCATGACTTAGCAGTTAGGTTTTCAATACTTAGCCCCTCTGTTTTAAATACTTGTACTGTACTGAATACTGAATACGTCAAGGACTTTTTCATACTGTAGCCTAACTACAGAAATGTCTTCAAAAAGTAGAATATCACAGAGATTCTTTTACGTATTAACAACCAATCATAGTTTGTCATTCTAGCCCTTGGAATATATATGTATATATACACACACACCCTCATCATGTACACACATGCAGGTACATTTTTATGAAGAAATAAATAAGCATTGACATACAATAAAGTCAAAACCGATCTACTGCTCAGATATTTTATAACAACTTCTGCTTGAAAATGTTTAAGAATATGCTCAACTAAAAAGTCTAAGAATTGACTTAGAGACACACCTATAGTAATGTTGCCAGATACAGTTAAATTTGTATTTCAGAAAATCAATTGTTTTAGTATAAGCATATCTAACATTCAGATTTTACTGGGAAATATTTGCTAAATCTGACACTAACCTAACACGGCCATTTCCAAAACTGGAAAGAAAAAAAATCCGTGGTACTTCTTGCTATATCAAACAAGAAGAGCCAATTCATATGCAATACCAAAATTCAGAATGAAACTCAATCACATTAGATTATTAGTTTCTAATCATCACTGTTCTCTTTTTTAAAAATAGCCTAGGTTTTTAAAAATTCTAAGGGGAAAAAAGTGAGTTTTTTAAAAGTCAGTGGGCTATGTATTACTCAGTAATAAATCAAAAGTACAACTGAGACTAAATTTCTTCACGCATAGAAATATTATGCATTGAATTTTTACCTTAGGTAGTTATTGCACTATACTGGCTACTAATTACAGAAGTATTAAGTAAAAATGACAGATTTATAACAACTGATTAATTTAGTAACATGCCCGATGATGATCAGATATAGAAATTACCTCACAGGATTACTAGTCAAAGAAACTCGAAGTGACTCCAGGCACGTTACAAGTCTCTCATCTGCAGGCCCCATTTTCAATTCATGAATGAATTCCTGAGGTGAGATCTGCCGATTCCTCTTAAGACTTCCCTGTAAAATAAGTAAAAAAAAATTTAATTCATATTGTGTAAAGATTAGCCATTAAACTAACAATTTCATTAGCCCCACCTTTCATATTAACGGCTATACACAACTATTCGGAAAAGTATTACTTTGCGCGGATGATTTCTTTATCTGCGCCCATAAATCCATAAATTCTTAATCCATGGTAGCCATAAAAGATACTAACATAATATCAAAAGATTTGCAAATTAAAATAACTACTTTCCAAATCAAAAATATGAAAAACAATAAAGTGCATATCATAGAAAATATTTTAAATATATAGTAATATATTTTAGGCCCACTCAAAAAACTAATATTAAGAATGACCCTATTAAAATGTATATCCCAAATAGCACAAAAAGCCTGAGATTTTATCCTACATACAAGCTAAGTTAGCCTGCCTGCTCCTGTTTCATGGATGCTGACAGAATACACAAGAATCCTAAGGGAGAGTCAAAAACTTTACTATGTATATATTTATTCCCAACCCACCCACTCCCACAGGAATGATGCAGAGTCCCCATAGGTGATGGATGCCTTCACATGCCATGGATTGCTTCACAGGGAAGAACACTGAGCTCTGGGGATTCACCATTTTTATAGCAAGCAGTAACAAGCCTGCTCATTATCCACAGACAAATATAACTTCACTTCTAAGGCTACCCACTGCAAATGCAACCCTGAGAAATGGCCTGGGTAAAGAGCATTCAAGCCTTCAGTTCCTGGCATAACCAGAAAAAATATACAGTGATACTCAGGGCCCATGACTGCCTGCCTCTCCCAATGATAAATATCTCTCATAAAGGATTTGTATTCAAAATATTTAACAAACCCCTATAAATCAATAGTAATAACACAAATAGTCCAATTACAAAAGAAGATATATAAATGGCCAATAATCACATGAAATGATGTTCCTGATCATTTATCAGAAGGGAAATGCAGACTAAAACAAGTAAAATAACACTATACATTCCCTAGACTGGTGAGGGTGTGAAGCACCTGGAGCCTCCTAGATGACTAGTGGAGATATAACACAGTATTGCCACTCTGCAAAAGAGTTTTAACAGTTTCTTTTAAAACTAAATACACACTGACTATAGGACTCACAATTGCACAACTAGGTGTAGGAGGGGTAAATAAATATATCCATACAATGTTCAGAACAGTTTTATTCATAATAGTCAAAGACTGGAAAAAACCCAAGTATTCATTAACAAGTTTGGTCATATCCATACAATGAAATACTACACAACAACAACAAAATTTCACTACTGATAATGCAACAAAATAAATGAATCAAAAAAAAAATGTTGAGTTAAAGAAGTCAAACAAACAAAAAAATGCATAGTATGGTTCCACCATTTATATAAAAGACCAAAACCAACCTGTCAATTTTTTCTGTAGGACCATTTTACGTTCTAAGTTCAAGACATAGAAGCAGAGATTTTAATTTTTGGTGTGTTTGATTGGAGGATGGGGTTAAAGGTGGACATTTTAAGTGGGCAGCAAGTAGATTTTTCCAATAAACACTGAGAAAGACAGACTAAACTCACCGGCTAAAAATACTTCTTTATTTCAGTTATATAAAGTTTTTCTAGCTTGAACAATTTATTAGGCAATAAATTGCCTAAAGGCCTCTGCATTGTCACCTGAGGTTCCTGCCTCTTACCAAGACCTCACCATCACAGCCCCATCCTTGCACAGGCCTACTCCTAGGTAGCAGTTAGATCTGAGTTGAAACTAACTTCTCAGGACAGGCTGTTTATGAGCCACATAAACTGAGCTACCCGCCCCCCCCACACACCCCCACCCCCCGCCAATTGATTCCTTTTTTCAAAAGGCTCACCACTCTGTATTAAAATAACTTTTACATTTATTATTTAAAGGATATGTTGAATGCCTACCATGTGTCAGACCTTGTTTACATGATGTAGATACAGGGGTTAAAAAAAAGTCAAAGATGACTTCTAGGTTTTTAGTCTAAGCCAAAATATGGTGGCATCTACTTGAATGGGAAGATGAAAGAAGGAGAGTGATAGGGAATGTAGCTATTTAAGTTATGAGTTTGAGCCCTGGCTAGTATGGTAAGTGGTTAGAGCGTCAGCCCACACACCGAAGGGTCGTGGGTTCAATTCCCGGTCAAGGGCACGTACCTGGGTTGTGGGTTCGCTCCCAACCCCAGGGCACTAGTGTGAGGCAACCAGTCCATGTGTCGCTCTCACATCAATGTTTCTCTCTCTCCTCCTCCTCCTCCTCCTCCTCCTCCTCCTCCTTCTCCTCCTCCTCCTCCTCCTCCTCCTCCTCCTCCTTCTCCTCCTCCTCCTCCTCCTTCTCCTCTTTCTCCTCCTCCTCCTCCCTCCCTTCCTTCCTTCCTTCTACTCTCTCTGAGAAAAGCAATAGAAAAAATCCTCATATGAGGATTAAAATTAATTAATTAATTAAAGTTACCAGTTTGAGCTAAGGACATTTTTGTAAGAAAATAATATTTGAGCAGAGACCCGAGTATGGAGGAGGGAACATGGGAAATATGGGAGATGGATATTCCAAGCAAACACAAAGCCCTAAGGCAGGAATGGTATATTCAAAGGAGAGCAAGAAGACACATTTGAATACCAGTGAGCATAACAGAATTATAGATGACAAAGACAGATAAAACAGGAGACGGGATGGAAAAATTACAGTCTGAGTGCCAAGTGTTTTTGCATGACTCTTGAGCTAAGCACACTTTTTACATTTTAAGAAGCTTGTAAGGACACAACAGGAAGCACAGGAGAAAAGGGAGGGGGAAGACAAAGAAGCAGCAACTGAGGCTCTATGGATATACAAAGCCTAAAATGTTTATGATCTTGACCATTTAAGAAAAAGTTTGTAAGCCACTGATATGGTCTTACAAACCACAGTGAGTACTTTAGGCTTTATTCTGAGTGAGTAAAAAATTATTGGAGGGTACTGAGCAGAGAAAAGATCTAATAAGCTTTTTTTTTTTTTTTAATTATTCTAAGTCCTGTGTGGCAACAGACATAAATGGCAAAACATGAAACAAGGAGGCCAATAAGAAGGCTAGCATATTGTTTGGTCACGAGTTGACAGTAGCCAGGTATAAGATGCCAGTGATGGAAGATAGGAGTTACTCAACATGAAGTTCTATCAGACATTTGCTGATAGTTTGGATGTGAGGTGTGAAAGAAAAAGAATTTAAAAATGATGCCAAAGCTTTTGGCCTCAACAAATAAATGAATGGCGTCACCATCTACTAATCACTGTGACCTTGTCAATATCAGTTTGACTGGCAGCTGGATTGGAGATAAGCCTGATCAGAACTTTAAGGGGGAAAGCAAGAAAAAGAATGTACCACTCTTTGAAGAAATTTTCTGTAAAAAAGGAGCAAAAACTGGGGCAATAACTGTGGAGTGACTGGGGGAGGGGACTATACCACGTTTGTACGCTGATGGGAATGAATGACCAAGCAAAAGAGGAGAAACTGGTGATGTAGAAGGTAGTTATAGATGCAGAAAAGCAAACAAGTAAACAAACAAACAAACAAAAAAAAAAACACTGAGTAGATGACAGAGAAAATGACCTACTATATAAGAGAAAAGATTGACCTTGCACAGTTGCAGGAAAAACGTATCATTATAGGAAGAGCAACAACAGAATCAAAGGGAACAGATTCAGGTCGAGTGTTAGATCTGGTGATTAGGAAGTGAGGTATGGCAGGTCTACTTCCTCAATTGTTCAGTGATAGAAGCAGTAATAAAATCAGCTAACAGTAAAAATGCAGAACTGGAGGTATGAGAAGATATGAAATCCTTTTCATAAAATGACAAGGTCTGATATCTGTTAAGGTATATATTAAGAGCATGTTGGTCAGCTGTGGTCATTCGGGAACCACCAGTCAGTGTGGCTACATGCTTCCTCCTAAATGCAGGCTGTGCTGAGGTGCAAATGGAAAAGAGATGGGAAGTTTAACCAAGGGCAGAGTTTATATAAAGAGACAAGTAAACTGAAGGTTTATACAAGAAAACAAAGGACTGTGTGCCTAAGGTCCATAAGGAGAGAAGTAAAGGCATGGTGAGGATGAGGAGACACTAAATATAAAAAAAAATAAAAATGGTAGAGTCATGTGTTTCTGAAGAATTAAACTCCCTGGTCACTGGTGGGAATGAGGTGGAGGTTCTTGGGGCGCAGCTGAAAGAAGCATTTTCAGAAGCTCCTATGGGGAGATGATATGTGGAAGATTTTATTGGTGTAAAGTTACATTTCTCGTCTCCAATGTCCCATTTCCTCCAAGCCAGTCCTGAAAGGGGGGCAGCTGGGAGTTCAACAGAGCCAGAAACAAAGCCAGTGTCCAGAGCTTCCGTATCATGTTGTAGCTGGGTACAGTTCAGCATTCAGGCCAGTTTAAAGTCTATTTGTCCATGTGTGGAGTCCAACAGGCCGTGCACCATGTGGCGCAGGGGAGCGTGCCCCTGCAACAGGAATCACAGGTGCACAGTGCCCTGGAGCCAAGAGACAGCAATCTTCCTTTGTTTGGAAGTTTATATATTCAAGTTTGCAGTGGCCATGCCCAATTACCTGTTTCCAGGTGTGACTGCCAGGCAAGCATTTTCCCATGTCACTCAGACCTTACTGGACATGCATCTAAACTGCCTTATTACATCCCTTCCCCTATCAATCATGGGAGAACAGACCTGGGAATGTTAAATGCAGCTTTTTCGCACAGCTGTGTAAATGGCATACCTATATTATTTGTAACAACCAGGTTATTACACCAGCATCAAATGAATTAGCAGTTCTAAAATGGTTATAGAATTCTTAACGTGGGAGTATTAAGTAAGTAGGAAAGGACTTTTGTATTTTACTATCCAAGATAAGGGGTGGTTGAGATTGGGTGGGAAAAAAAAATCACTGGGCGTGATAAAGTGAAGGAAATAAGCTTACGGCAGTGGTAGTGGCAGGAAGAAAAGCAATGAGCTGGGGAGCCACGACTCCTAGGAGTAAGAAGCCTGTCTGCAGATGCCAGCACCTCTGTATGTGAGGCCTTCCTCTCCACTACAATGCACCTCCTAGGGCATGTCTGCCTCTGCCTAACTCATCACTGTAAAATGCCTGGCATTCAATGAATGAATGAGGTTATAATAAAATGAAAAGTATACAAAGACTGAGTATTAAAACAAGAAACAAAGTTTAAAAAACAATTCAGAAAAAAACAAATGCTTAATCAGAAGAAAATATTTCAAATTAAAGACATAGAAAACAGACCAAATAATTGGAAAATTTGTTCTCAGCACAACCCCCACCACCACCACCACCTTTTATTATATTACTATCAAAATACAGGTATAAAAGAAAGGAAATTGAGGAAGAAAATGTTATGTTACATGAAATATTCCTTTTAAGCACATCTCTTAAGTTTCTTTCATTTACATAACTTCAAAGGAAGTGGGAAGTAGGAGGGGAGAAGGGAAGGAAGCTCATATCTACAAGTCCATTAGCCATGAACATTAAAATGTTTAGAAAGGTTTATCACCTGTGATATCAAACACATCACTGAGATAAGGATGTCCGCCTGACATCATGAAAATTAGAAGGGTATTTATCCAACATAATTTTTAAATCTTTTTTAATCCCTTAGTAAACTTTATTCTAAAACATTGAATGCAGAACAGAAAGTACATACATTATTCTTGTCAGAATCTTCATTAAATATATTCTAAGGTATAAAACATAATACTCACTTTATTACTTATTTCCCTTATATTTCTATTTCTCTAAAACCAAACATTACTTCAGAGAAGGTAATAGTTACCATTTCCTTTGACCCTTCTTGGAGCAAATTCTTCGGTCCCTGCCTCAATGCCTTGGATGTCTTCTCAGTTCAGGTGTAAGAATTATTCGGTGTATGTATCTTCAATGTTTTATCTTATTTATTTGTTTGCAGAGTAATACCAAATACCATTGTATGACAAATTAATAATATACCATACCTCAGGTTACCAGTGGAAAATACTGAAGAACTGACTTTCTTATTTTTAATTATTAAATTTCTATACAACCATGGAGAATCCACAATTAAATGATAACATGATTTTTAAAATAATGTAAATAGAAAGCTAAATCTAAAAAGTCTGCATTCTCTGCAGACACTGACACAGCATAATGTCAGTGTGGGTCAAGACAGGGATCTTTCAGTCCCTAATCAAGTATCAAACACATGGCAGCTGCTTTAGGCAAAAGTATGCCTAGATTATTTGACACAGCACAGAAATCAGAAATTATATTCTTAAGCATTAATCAAATCACTATAAAGTATTATTCCATACATTAAATCAAATTTTGTTTCTCCTGAAAAGCCTATACTACAATTTACCATCAACATCCTCAACTGCAGGCAAAAGTGTAGTCTTTTAATCACACTTTAAAACTGCTGATTTTCCATCAATATATCAATAATGACAATTAAATAATTAAAGGAAAAAGTGCTGATTTTCTTTATGAATTTAATATAAAGACACAAACTATATAGCTTCTAGAGATGTAAAAAGTTTTAAATATTGGGGGACTGGAAGACCAGGTTGAAACTACAAGTAAGTTTGGATGAAGTTAATTATTAGACTCAAGATCCTTCTCCATAACATTCACTTTGTAATTTTTAGCTCATCAACTGCAGAAAACAAAGATTCCATCAACATAAAGCCAAAATAGTCAAGAAGCCTAAGTTCTCAGAGTTATGAGAGAGTGTGTATGTACTCCCCCACGGGTGTATGTGTCTCCCTCTATGTCTATAGGTTTTAATTTATGTCAGTAACCATAAATGAACTATCTTAGTTTCTTTATAGTATTATAATTCCTAAATTCTTGGTACCTATTATTTAGGTGATGAGACTTGTTAAGATGAATAAGATGATACAAAATGTAGAGACTATTTAAAGATATAGTTTGCATTGATAATGACAATATTTTAAGAAGACAGCAGAGTCAGCACTGTACAAAAAGAGTAAGCACAGTTGCTGCCAATGGAGTAATTATAATCTAAATTACTATCATGTATATTGCTATTAAAATGCATTGCAACAATTTCCTTACATTTTTCAAATGATTTCTAGCATCTCTAGTGTCACTGATCAACAGAAACACTAAGCTGTCATTGCAATACGAATTATTTCTTTTCAGAACATTTACAACCCTAACAGATCTCCATTGCTAATAAAATTTGTTATTCCGAGATGATATTATGCAAACTCATACTAGGAGCTATGAGTGATGTGAAGTGCTGTAGAAACAAAGTTTAGCAAAGAGTTCCCTTAAAGAGTTACTCATAATTTTTTTTCATAAACATTTAATGAGCACCATTATGTAGCAAGAACTCTGGCTATAATTTTGGAGGCTGCTTTTAAAGTACATTAAAAGTAACATATGTTAAAGTTTAGAATTACCAAGTACATTATTACAAAGAAATATGATATAAAAAATATGCTGTTCTTTCAGTTCCTAAAATGTATCTATAGGAATAAAAAACGACTGATGGAACACTAGTTTAGACACTTAGAAATTAACTTAAAATAACAAAAGAAATTTCTACACTTGGGCTTTTTCACAACATTCACAACATACTACCAACTCACATTAACTTCCCTTCTGGTCACAGGAAAGCTTTCTTGCTTTGGCTCACTGCCTTCAATAAGACACTTGAATATTTACACTATTTTATGTATTTAAGAAGGGTTGCTTCAACTGTTGAATGCAATATCCTGTTGTTATAAAACTTCTACCTGCTTATCATAACCAGAACTGAGGTGTTATTTTAGCTTTCAAGTCTTAAAAGTGAGATATCATAATAGTTAACAGTCAACTGCTTCTACCCAAAGCCAGAGACTAGCAGCTGAATAAACAATGGTGAGCCACACGCATGAGCACATTGCATCAACTGTAGCACGCAGTTTTAAGAATGAGGTATCTCTGAACTAATATAGGATGGTTTTTAGAATATATTTTGGAGTGAAAACATCACAAAAGAATACATATAGTATATTACTTTGTGTTTATGAAAGAAAAATGAGAAAATACAATTTTTTATTTGTGCAAAATGATGGAGAAAGAAATATGATGATACAAAATGTGAAACTAATGAGACTGCATACCTTTCAAGGGGTGGATGGGAACATGGTGAAGACGAGAGAGTAGAACAAGAAATTAGGGTGACAATTCTCTGAATATACCCTTTGTGAAGTTTTTGGTGGTGTTTTTGTTTGTGGGTTTCTTTTTTATAGGGAGAGAAAGAGAGAAGGAGGGAGGGAGGGAGATCCGTTGCATCAGGTACATGCCCTGACTAGGAATTGAACTCACGACCCTTCAGTGCACGGGACAACACTGTGACCACTGAAATACATGGGCCAGGGCTTTTTGTGTAGTTTTGACTTTTGGAACTAGATAGTTCATATAATCAAAAAGAAAAATATAAAATCAAGAAGGATGGGGAAAAAAATCCTAAAATGAAATAAATCCAAGTCAAATAAACCTAACTGTATTTCAAATGTGTAACAAGCCAAAACCGGTTTGGCTCAGTGGATAGAGCGTCGGCCTGCGGACTCAAGGGTCCCAGGTTCGATTCCGGTCAAGGGCATGTACCTTGGTTGCGGGCACATCCCCAGTGGGGAGTGTGCAGGAGGCAGCTGATCGATGTTTCTCTCTCATCGATGTTTCTAACTCTCTATCCCTCTCTCTTCCTCTCTGTAAAAAATCAATAAAATATATATTTAATAAAAAAAAAAAAATGTGTAACAATGTCAGAAATAACCAGAATATGAAAATTAAAGATATCAGAAAAAACTTATGGTTTGGGAAGGAAAAGGGGGTGGCTATTCTGAGAGATAGAAGAAATGGATAGATAGCTAAAGACAGAAAAAAGCCCTGGCCAGGTGACTCAACTGGTTAGAGCAGTGGTCAGCAAACTCATTAGTCAACAGAGCCAAATATCAACAGTACAACGATTGAAATTTCTTTTGAGAGCCAAATTTTTTAAACTTAAACTTCTTCTAATGCCACTTCTTCAAAATAGACTCACCCAGGCCGTGGTATTTTGTGGAAGAGCCACACTCAAGGGGCCAAAGAGCCATATGTGGCTCGCGAGCCGCAGATTGCTGATCACTGGGTTAGAGCATCCTCCCCATACACCAAGGTTGCAGATTCAATCCCCAGTCAGGGCACATATAAGAATCAACCAATTAATGCATAAATAAGTGTTACAACAAACTGATATTTGTTTCTTTTTCTTTATCTCTCCCTAAAAAAAATTTAAAAGATAAATACATACTTTTTAAAAAATAAAATGTGCTTCTTAGCATCCAATGGAATGTCTCTAAAAATAAAACTGAAATAAAAAATAAAGACAAAAACACTAGATATAAGATGGGTGAGTATATATACATATGTATTTTCTATATATTAATATACACGTTTCATATATGCACATGTATGTCCACATATATACAATATTCAAATGTAATACATGTTTATATGTACCATGTATATATATATACACACATATCTATACTAATAAAAGGCCTGTGGCCGTGACGCCGTAACGACCAAAGACTGGTCACCAGGAGGCTGTGTGCATGGCCCGAGGCGCACACGGGTGGGCAGGGACCTGACTCTGCGTCCCATGTCCCGCCTGGTGCTGCGGGAGTCAGTCTGGGTCCCACCAGCGCAGCAGGTCAAAGGGAGAGAGAGAGAATACACACATATATCCTAAATTCCCATAATCTAGCAACCAGATATTGGTTTCTAAAAAGCAGTCCCCACTCAAAGGGACTTTCCTTGGAGAAAAAGCTGATTCCATGGCTGGGGTTAGGACAGCACACGATGATCCTGGGAAATCCTATACAACATAGTAAGGATGTGCTCAAAGCATAATAGGATATGCAATATGCCCAAGAACAAAGGAACCAGTTTGAGGGGTTTCTATTGGCCAAACCTACCAGAGTTCAGGAGGGTGGGATGGAGTGACTGATTAAAGGACACAGCTTTTCCTTTAGTGGTAATGAAAATGTTCTGGAACTAGATGTTGGGAAGATAAATGCCAATGAATTGTACACGATAAATGGTTAATATGATGGATTTTATATTATGTAAATTTTACCATAATAAAAATGTTTTAAAACCCATTTATAAGACAGAAATTAATTTGTAGTGCTAGAAGGCAGGACAGGAGTTATATTGGGGAAGAGAAACTGTCGTGATGGGGACATTCAAGCTTGCCGGCACAGCCCTATTTCTCCAGCTGGGTACCGGTTAAATGGGTGTGTTCATTCCGTAATAGTTTATTTAGTGCTATATTAAAGATTTTTCAACTTTATAAATTTAAGTTAAAATATTTAAAAACTGTCAAATGCACTAATGTTTTATGCTTTATACTATTTCTGAGGTTAGACAAGTACATTCAAGTTGAATTCCTTTTAAATCTTTAAGTTAGGTTTTAAAACATGGCATTTAAAATATTTTATACAGGATAACATTATATATTTCCTTGCTAAAAAAAAATGATATCAAAAGGGGAAAATTATACTGTGTCAAATAATGCCATTTGTTTTATTTAGCATCTTCAGTATAACTTTTAAAACGTTAGTTCCAGCCCTGGCCAGTTTGCTCAGTGATTAGAGCGACAGCCTGCAGACCAAAGGGTCACGGGTTTAATTCCCAGTCAAGGGCATGCCCCTGGGTTAGTTTTCCCGACCCCAGTTGGGGCACATGCAGAAAGCAACCAACTGATGTCTCTCTCACATTGATGTTCTCTCTCTCCCTCTTTCCCTCCCTTCCATCCTCTCTAAAAAGCAATGGAGTATTGAGAGGAGATATAGAGAAATAAAATTGATCATAAACTGATAATTTGTTGAAGCTTAGAGATGGATACATGGGAGGTCAATATATTATTTGCCTATTTCTTTATTTGATGAACATTTTTCTTAAAATGTTTTTTTAAAGACTAAGTTTCCTACATCCCTATCTATGCCTGCTAGATTTTGCTTTCCCAACGTTTGTTTTTTTGTGTGTTTTTTAATATAAGCATAATTTCATGGACACAGACAATAGTGTGATGAAGGCCTGGCTGAGGTAGGTGCAGGGTGGAGGGGGAGGTCAAAGGGAATAAAACAAAGAGATATTTAAAAAATAAAAAGCAATGGGAAAAAATATCCTCAGGTAAAGATTTAAAATGTTTAGTTCCATTTAAACAACAAATTGCACTTTAAAGCTAAAATAAAATAAAAAACAAAAAACCAGCCCAAAGAGTTTTTGAGTGTGTGTGTGTGTGGGTGTGGGGGGGGGGGGGGGGGGGCTGATTAACTAAACATGTATCTTCTAATCTGTCAGCTTCTCTTTGATGATTCAATGAAAAATAAAGATTTATTTGGCAGATCTGAACAGGCGGGAAAAAAATGTTCTGATGCTTTTAGTCACTGGTTCACTATCTTCTTTATTATGTTGATTATGTTTATGTAAAAAGAAAAACCACAATAAAATTTCATTGGACATTCAGCAAAAATGGAGAAAAGAGGAAAAAAAAAAAGTGGGCTGGGGTCTCAGGGATGGGGGTCGGTAAGAAAACATCTCAGGGATGGGGGTCGGTAAGAAAACACCAGATGTTCCAGTCTTTAAAACTAGGCAATTTGTTCTTCAACCCCTCCAGATAATTGCAAAATTATTTGCCTCCACAATTCTAAGTAGTACTTTCAAGTGTCACTGTTGCATTTACAGTGTAAGCCTATCTGCACTTTCCGCTTCTTTCTTTTTCTTGATTTATGGAAGAAAACTACTTAAGGTGCATCTTTGTATACACATGTTAAGCTACAAATCTAATCTGTTTATGTTAATAAAAAGCTCAAAAATATAAAACAGTAAAAAGAAAACAATATACTTCAGATTATTCTTCATATAAATAATGTTAACAGCTAAATATGGGTCAAAAAATAAATAGGAGAATGGGAACTAAGGAGAAAATAAACCAATGGGACTACATCAAAATAAAAAGCTTCTGCACAGCAAAAGAAACCATCAACAAAACAACAAGAAAGCCCACTGAATGGGAGAACATATTTACCAATGTTATATCCAACAAGGAGTTAATCTCCAAAATGTATAGGGAACTCACACAACTTAACAAATGGAAGATAAACAAACCAATCAAAAAATGGGCAAAGGACCAAAATAGACACTTTTCGAAAAAGGACAAACAGAAGGCCAAGATACATATGAAAACATGCTCAAAGTCACTAATTATCAGACAGATGCAAATCAAAACGACAATGAGGTACCATCTCACACCTGTCAGAATGGCTATCATCAACAAATGACAAGTGCTAGAGAGATGCGGAGAAAAAGGAACCCTCATGCACTGCTGGTGGGAGTGCAGACTGGTGCAGCCACTGTGGAAAACAGTATGGCGTTTTCTTAAAAAAATGACAAATGGAACTCCCATTTGACCCAGTAATCCCACTTCTAAGAGTATATCCCAAGAAACCAGAAACACCAATCAGAAAGGACATATGCACCCCTTATGTTCATAGCAGCACAGTTTACGATAGCTAAGATTTGGAAACAGCCTAGGTGCCTATCAGCAGATGAGTGGATTAGAAAACTGTGGTACATCTACACAATGGAATACTATGCCACTGTAAAAAAGAAAGAACTCTTACCATTCACATCAGCATGGATGGACCTGGAGAGCATTATGCTAAGCAAAATAAGCCAGTCAGAGAAAGATAAATATCACATGATCACTCATTTGTGGGATATAATAAACAACATAAACTGATGAACAAAAATAGATCCAGAGACACAGAAGCATCGAACAGACCATCAAACCTCAGAGGGAAGGCGGGGGGGAGGGAGGGGGGTGCGTGTAAGAGATCAACCAAAGGACTTGTATGCATGCATATAAGCAAAACCTATGGACACAGACAGTCAGGGGATTATGGCATGTGCTGAGGGGTGGGAGTGGCCGGGGAGAGGTCAATGGCGGGGAAAGGAGACAAATGTAATGCTTTAAACAATAAAGAATTTAAATTTTTAAAAAAGAATATTAAGTATATCTGGGGGGGAAATAAAAAGGCAACCAGTCAATGTTTCTTCAAATCATGTTTCTCTCTCTAAAAAATAAATAAATAAAATCAACAAACATATTCTCAGATGAGGATTTAAACAAACACACACACACACACACACACACACACACACACACACACGCACGAGAGAAAATTCTGCCCAGGAGGTACTCACCATCAGGTGGGAAAGACCATCTAAACAGTTACAAGATGGAGGATCCTAGATATAAATTCATTCTTAGTGAGCAGATTGAGGATGTCCCATCTGTCACCAAGGTAATCAGGGAAAGCTTCCTTGATTCAAGAAGCAGGTCTTACAGGAGGGGAGTGGGAAATAAATAACAGAGAGAGGTGAAAGACCTAGTATATTTTAGGAACTACGTGACTACATTACAGGTAGTGTAGTGAGTGTGGAGAAGAGAAAACACAAAATACACAGAAACAGAACGTGGAAGGCTCCTGCCTCATACCAAGGGAAGTAAAGTTTAACCCACAGATAACAGAAAGTCACTTCAGAATTGGAAATAAAGTACAAGAATTGGCAACAGTAAGAAGACGGGAACATGAGCCTCTGAGGCGGCTTGTAAGTTTAGAGACAAGGCCAGTCCAGGTGAATTTGTAAGAAAGAATTCATCTTCTCAGTTCTATTATAACCTTTAAAAAAGAAAAAGAACAGAGAAGAAACAGCTGGGAAGAGTTACTAGCGTTGATCACAAAAGTGTGTTGAAGGAAACCCCTGACATGTCCTATCTCCAATGCACTTAAGAGACTAAATACTAGAATCATTTCTCCTGTTAACAGACAAAAAGGAGCCTCGTTCTTAGCATCCCATTCTTCTCATAATATTCAATATTCAATTTTTTCCCCCCAAACCTACCTTTTCAACCTCATATCCCACTGTTCTCTTTCATGGCAACTTCACTACAGAAAAATGAACAACTTCCCAACCACTCACACACATCCTGGTTTTCCCACCTACATACATCTTTGCTGGTATGATTCCTACAGTCTTCTATACATCCACATCCCTACTTCCAAATGTTTAAATTCTACCTGTCCTACATTCTTACTCAATGCCACCTTCCCATTGAAACCTTTTCTAATCACTTCAGCAGGAGGTAATTCTGACCTCCAAATTACCACTTCAAGTTTATTTCTCCTATGGTACTTCAATTATTTCTACCTGGCTTCATTAACATATTTCTACCTTTTATGATTCCTACCATAATAAGAACTGCTTGGCAATAGAATATTTGGCTCATCTTTATATGCATTCCAAAAAACAGGAACTCAAACCATTTAAGAAATCTAACAAATCCTATCTTAATCAAAACCACATTAGGGGAGTTGGTTAAAACAATCTAGTTACACTCATTCTTTCAAGAGTATATGAGCATCTATTACATGCAGCAAGTGTTCCACATGTTAAAAATGAGTGAAATGAACTAAACTAGCAAAAATCCTTATTAAGTTTTAGCAATTCGGTTTTGGGATGTTTACCAATTTGGGAGGTCATTCTTTACTTTCCAAAGTAGCATCAGTACTATTACTCCTTAGACAGTGACTCAATATATTTCAATTACCTCCTAAACCTTTCCTCCAAATATCTACCAAGCACTGCCCCTCATGAACTACATGGATAAATAAGGATATCTGTCCTGGTAGAAAAGATGAGCACATCAGATTCTCAAGCTCTGTGCTGAGGAAGAATCTGGACAAATAGTAAAAAATAACTAATACAAAAATAAGTAATACAAATTATTTGAGTTCCCAGACCTGGTCTTACTAGTATATATTGACTGGTTGTCTCTTCTATTAAAATGTAGGCTACATGAGAGTAGGAACATGGTCAGCTTTTTTCATTACAATATCAATATTGCCTAGAACAATGCCTGGTACATAGCAATATTTATTTATTTTTAAATGAAAGCATGGATGAATGGATGAATGAATGACTGAATGAATGAGATTAAATATTTCTAGGAGTCTAACACACATAGTGCTATTATAATGACTCAGAGTAAAGATAATGACTTGAAGACCTGGCCTGTGTCAATCCATCAACATATGTTCATCTCTGGATTTGATTGTAAAAACAATTGTCATAAATTCCCAGGGTAGTTTATAAACAGGCAATATTCCCAGCCTGCCATTCCCTAAAAATCATTATTAAATAGCAAAATAAAATATAGCACTTTTAATAAAACATCTGCCTTTATAAATGGACCAAGAACATTCAAGTAGATAGTATAAATTTACAGGAATATAATTTTAAGTGCAACTTTCATGCATTGATATGTATCATAAGCAATAAGCCATTTAATAAGCATAAAAGTAAAGGTTTCTCCTTGAAGCACTACCACCCTGAAATCTAATAATGGAAATGGAGTAATTCACACTTGAATTTTTTAATAAGAATGCATAACAAAAATAAAATTTTACATACAAGAAAAGCAAATATCTTGTGTTATGTTATACAACTAATTCCAGATGAATTAAATAAATTAATTTCTGAAATATATACATTATTTTCCATTTTTACAGTCCATATCACAGGTTATGATTCATAATTAAATACAATGGTGTTGCTGGTAAGTGTTTAAAAACCACCTCTCAGGAAAACAACTTATTGGTAGTGTTTGCCAATCAAACACCCCCAGATGGTTGATTACAAATGCAATGTTACTGAACATGACAAAGAAGCTGGCTCTAGAACACCACTGAAAAATACATTGTGCTAGACTAGTTGGTGTTTGCTATAGACCGTATTTATAAATCTTTGATTTATTCATCAATAACTTATTGTGCATATGCTACATCCCAGGTTGCGATGGAGACATAATAAAAATTACACAATCCCTGCCTTTGGTGACATTAGAGTTCTTGTGAAATTAGAATGGTACAATGTCCTAAGAATTTCAAATTGCTTAAAAATCTTAGAAAAGTGACATGTCTTTCATTTTTCAGTTGGCATCCTATCTAATAATAGACAAATATGCAAATTGACCATACCTCCGACACACCCACAAGCCACGCCCACAAGCCACGCCCACCATCCAATCAGAGCGAGTATGCAAATTAACCCAAACCAAGATGCTTACAGCCACAGAGACCAAGGTTTCCTAGGTAACAGAGGAAGCCAAGCTTTCTGCCAGCTGTTGCAGACCTAAGCCTCCACTCAAGCTACAAAGTTTCAATTATAGAAGGTAAACAAATTCAAACAAATGGTGGCAGAATGGAGCTTGAGAGAGCAGGCCAGGGTTGCTGCCGGCAACAGGGGAAGCAAAGCTTTCCCCATACCCTGGCCGGGCCCACCCGCTTAAGGCAACAAAGTTTCAATTATAACCCCAACACAAATGGCTGCGGGCCTCGGAGGGAGCCCCAGGCTTGGCTCTGCTACAGGCTACAAAGTTTCAATTGTAGAAGGAAAATAAATTCCAGATACCAGGGCCTCCACTTGCATTGCCAGGGGGCGTGGCCTGCCTGCAAACCACCACAGGCCCCTCGCTCAGGCCGCCCCATGTCCCAAGGGAACCCCACCCTGATCAGGGACACCCTTCAGGGCAAACCAGCTGGCCCCCACCCCTGTACCAGGCCTCTATCCTACCTAATAAAAGAGTAATATACAGATTGATCATCACTGCAACAAACAATATAGCTGCCCCCATGTGGTCAAAGATCCTGCCCCCATGTGGACACAAGATGGCCACCACAAGATGGCCAGCAGGAGAGGGCAGTTGGGAGGCACCCGGCCTGCAAGGGAGAGTAGTTGAGAAGGACCAGGCCTGCAAGGGAGGTCAGTTGTAGGTGATCAACCCTGCAGGAGAGGGCAGTTAGGGGTGACCAGGCCGGCAGAGGAGGGAAGTTGGGGGCAAACAGGCTGGCATGCAGAGTGGTTAGGGGGTGATCAGGCTGGCAGGCAGAAGCGGTTAGGGGCAATCAGGAAGGCAGGCAGGCAAGCAGTTGGGAGCCAGCAGTCCTGGATTGTGAGAGGGATGTCCGACTGCCCATTTAGGCCCGATCCCTGGGCAGTCGGACATCTCTTGAGGGGTCCCAGATTGTAGAGGGTACAGGCTGGGCTGAGGGACAACCCCCCTCCGTGCACGAATTTCGTGCACTGGGCCTCTAGTTAATTTATATTCATTTTAGATTGTTCAACCATCAATCTTACTTCATCCCATCTCAATACAGGGGTATGCAAAGTAGGTTTACAGTTGTGAAAACACAACACAGACTTTATTCTTATATTATAATTTATTGGTTTTATTTTTATTAACCTACTTTGCCCACCCCTGTATTAAGTAACAAGTTAACCTAAATATAACAAAGTGACAATGAATTAAAGAGCAATATGCTTATTACATGTATATAATCAATATTCTAAACAAATTAAAAAATAATTTTCTTGCTAAAAGTCTGATTCTCTTTTAATTTACATCTTCCAATACATTTACTCAACTGATATTTATCAAATGCAAACTAGATGCATATATATATGCATGCATACATACATACATATATACATACATATACACATATATACCAGTAGCCCTGCGCACGAATCCGTGCGCCAGTAGCTCTCTGCCACCCTCCTGTAGCTCCCCCTGCCCCCCGCCCCCTCCCTCCCCCATAGCTTGCTGCCCTGCCCCCTCCTGTAGCTTTTCATCACCCGATTGTAGTTCGCTGCCACACCCTCCTGCAGATCCGTTATGGTCGTTATTCGGTTGATCGTAACGCCTCAAGGCATAATGGATAATTAGCATATTCCTCTCTTATTATATAGGATGGCCTAATATGTATATGCATCCTAATATGTATATTTACCATACATATATGGTAAATAGGCATATACATATACAGAAAATAGGCATATGCATCTCTTTATTCAACCAACATTTATTAAATGCCAAATAAATATAATCAGATAGCAGACCCCTTGCTAAGGTACAAAGTGATTAAGATGTCATTACCTCAAGAGTATTTCCTTTATAGTAAATCTATTTACCATCTTCAATTTATGCCCAAAGGTTAGGGCAGTGATCAGCAAACTGCGGCTCTCGAGCCACATGCGGCTCTTTGGCCCCTTGAGTGTGGCTCTTCCACAAAATACCATGGCCTGGGCAAGTCTATTTTGAAGAAGTGGCATTAGAAGAAGTTTAAGTTTAAAAAATTTGGCTCTCAAAAGAAATTTTGATCATTATACTGTTGACATTTGGCTCTGTTGACTAATGAGTTTGCCGACCACTGGGTTAGGGCCTTCAAATATTTCTCAACTTCTTCAGTTTGGCAGTGGGTTTTAAAACATGGTTTTCTGAAATCCTTTAGTAATGATTTCCATATAACTAAACCTGTATTGTCCTTTTGATACGGTTCTCTTAGTTTTTAAGAACTCTTTATAGTCATTTGCATGTAAGTATGCATATAGATATATATACATACACATAATTTTTCATAAATCCTAACAAGTTAAAAGTTTTACCAAGCTATTCTATACACCTTCCCATTATAAGGCAATCCATGTAAAAATCCTCGTTTACATGCTTCTGTATTTTAACCAATGCTCACATAATCACATGCATATGTGTGCACATGTGTGTGTATATACATACAGGTAGAATTTGTTTTTTAGTGGTATCATCTTACATAATTTTCTGTATGTTGGTTTATTCTGACTTAGACCTCTTGGAAGTTTGTCAATGTGTTATAAATGTAATTCATTCTAATATTGGCATAATTATCCATGGTATAAATAACCATAATTTATCAAATTATGGTGCTTTTATTTCTAAGTCATAGATTCCCAGGAGTGAAATCCCTGGGTCAAAGAGTATGTATATTTTTCTTTTTCATAGACATTTCAGATAGCTTCCCCAAAATACTATATAATTTTATAGCTCCACCAGCAATGTATTAAGGTACTTTTTTTCCACTAGAATAGTAAAAATATCTAATGGGTGTAAAATTACTTTAGTATGAATATACATATAACTCAAAATTTTACATATGTACTTACGTTTTGGGATGTTCTTTTTGAATTGTCATTGGCTCATTTTTTTAAATTGGATTTTCTTTTTCTGGTCAGCTCATGAATGTTCACAATAGGGTATAAATATTAACCCTTTGTCAAGATCATTAGAAATATTTTTAACCACATCTCTCATCGTTTGCCTAAGTTTAGTTTGGTATTCAAATGGTTTTAGCTTCTTCTGTAAACAGCTGATTATGCCTATGTTTTCTTTTACAGTTTCAAGCTTTCCATTTCTTAGAGAAAACTGTTCAGTAGTCAGAGAAGATAACACCAATGTTCAAAGGCCAAGGGAAGAGGGAAGGGAAAGTCCCAACATTGGACTTTCATTCTCCTCATCCCTTCTCTTCCAGGTAGAAAAGTCAATAAAAGGTCTTTTTTCCTTATTAGTTCAAATTGAATTTCTATTACTAACAACTAGAAGAGATTTGACTAATAATATGATGTACTTACTCAACTGAATTACTAAGTTTGTCAGACTGTGGTTTTTATGCTAGGACTAAAAAATCCACACTAGCCGAGACCGGTTTGGCTCAGTGGATAGAGCGTCGGTCTGTGGACTGAAGGGTCCTGGGTTCGATTCCGGTCAAGGGCATGTACATTGGTTGCAGGCAAATCCCCGGTGGGGGTTGTGCAGGAGGCAGCTGGTCGATGTATCTCTCTCATCGATGTTTCTAGCTCTCTATCCCTCTCCCTTTCTCTCTGTGAAAAATCAATAAAATATATTAAAAAAAAAAAAAAAGAAAAATCCACACTATATAGTTCCCATTTTCATTACCTATATCAGTTTTCCTAAATCCCCAAGTTTGTTTTTTGTTAATCCTCACCTGAGTATATTTTTTCCTTTTTTTTTTTTTTAATTAGACAATGGCAGGGACGGGGAGAGAAGATGAGGATGAAAAGATGAGGAGTGGGAGAGGGATATGTGAAGGAGACATAATGATTGGTTGCCTCCAGCATAGGCCCCAATGAGGGCAGAGGAGGCAGGGATCCCAACACCCTTCCGTGTGAGAGTTAACGATCTAACCACTTAGCAACACAGGCCAAGGCCCCACATTTTTAACTGAATTTATTGGGGTCACATTGATTAATAAATTTATATAGGTTTCAGGGGTACAATTCTATAATACATCATCCGTACATTGTATGGTGTGCTCATCACCCCAAGCCAAGTCTCCTTCTATCACCATTAATCCCTCCTTTCCTTCTGGTAATCACCATAATATTGTCTATGTCTATGAGGGTTTTTGGTTTTGGTTTTGGTTTTTTTGTTTTTTGCTCAATCCCTTCACCTTTTTCACCCGGTCCCGTCCCCACTCCCCTCAGGGCAGCTGTCAGTCTGTTCTCTGTTATCTATGAGTCTAAATCTTCACATATTTATACAGAGAAACTATCATTACATAGTTTAAGGAAAATAAAATGTAATTATTTCTTAAAGCACTGAGTTTTTGAAATTTATATAGAATTGACAGTATTATTTAAATTACTCCTAAGAACTATGATGATAATAATACACTTAGAGTTTCCACTTGATAAACGTGTCCGTTCCCCTAACAGAAAATTTCACACAATTTTTATCCTTTGAATTTTTTATTATTTTATACCATAAGTGAGGGAAGCTTCACTGCTAGATACTGGGCCAGAAAGTTATGGATATGATGGCTAATTCTTAATTTGAGAAAGTATTTATAATTTTACATGTTTGTTCTCATTTTAAAACCCAGATCCCTAAAGGCTTTATTCCTATATAATTCTAGCATTTCTCCACTTGAAATTTAGAGAAAGATGAGAAATAAAAAGTTGAACTACATAGTAAGCATTTAGTAATGATGAGAAAAGACAAAATTTATGTCAATGTTTTGCTGCCCCAAATATCCTGTGCTGAGGTCATCTCATGCTTGGAAGAGAGAAGTGAGAAATCAGACACGCAGGCTCACCATGCAGGTGAGCTACAGGAGGATGCATGAAAAGAGTTCTCTGAATCTGGGACAAAAACAGTCTTGACAAGCTATTGCAACTCACTCCTTGAACTTTGGAATCCACAACTGAAGGCAGCAATAGAGTTGGTGAAACATCTGGTGATGTTTGCAATACCCACAGAATCAGATGCTGAGAAAGCCTCCCAACAGCCCCTCCATACAATGGTCACACACAAATCCAGAAGCAGAATGTGCCTTGAGTCCCCAGACTTCCTTCCCAATGCACACACCAGACTCAAAGCTACCCAAACCCAAAGGCAGCATGAAGACAGGATGAGAGCCAATCATATGCTACACTGTTTTGAACATGTTCTCTTTTCATTTCCAGACTCCTAGAAGGAAGCTCTTGCTTAATGTGAAGCCCTCAAATCCACATGTTGTCTCTTTCTTTAAATGATTTCGTAGTCATGTACTATTGCTTCTTACTTGATCTTCTGATATTCACTTGCTCCCCAGCCTCGCCTTACCCTCAGGGTTACTCGAGTCGGTGTTATTTACCTGATTGTGATTTTTCTAGCCTCTTCAGAGCCCAAGAGAAGATTTAAAGTTTCTAATTAGCCTTTATCATCTTCTTTTGCTGGGCTTTCTACTTCTCTCCTATCAGTCTACATTGTGTCCCTTGGAATTCTAGGCTTCTGTAGACGCGCCTCAGAGCCAACCAGAAGTTGACCCCTAAGGCTCAATATTCTTTCTCAAACAAAACGAATACACCTTTACCTTTGAAATATGATGGGGAAAGTGAGCAAGGAAGATATCTATGTAAGACTATATTTTTATAAAAAGGACTCTTGCACTAAACAGAATTTAGCAAACATTAGTCTGCATTAGTATATGTTCATATTATCCAAACTCAAATGGGCCCTCAAGAGATTTCAGATATTTTACTTATATTCTATTCTCTCAATACCTGTTCAAAACTCCTTAGCTCTTTTTTTAAAACTATCCCTCTCTGCCCAACTCTTACCATATGACTTTGCCCCTTGCTTCACCATCAGTCTAATCCCAGCACCTATTTCATTAATTTTGGTTACTGGTCCCATTTAACCTCTCCCAAAATTTCTCTTACAAATGTTCATCAGTGAACTCCTAACCCTTATGTCTCTCCTCAGTGCCCATCCCCCATTCTCCTAAAAGCCAAACACTGTTGTATTTTTCCACTTGAATCCTAGACTACCACATATAATTCTTCCCCACCTCTCTATACCACATCAAAGATGCAGATATGGCTATAGCAGCTTATCACAATCCTCTACTGGGTTTCTCCTCCTCCCCCATTTAACTGAAGCTTTCAACTATGGCTCCACCATTTATCTCTTCTTGCTAAGTTGTTCACTGCTATTGAAGACATGGCTGAAAACTTAACTCTGGCAACATTAAAACTTTCCTTGAAATGGGAATTAAATATCAAAAGGCACAAGATGGCAAATGTATTTTTATCCAAGAGTACCTTATACTACTAACTCTAAGTTACCAGTTACTATGAATCTCTAACAAGCCTCAGAATATAAGAAGCTGGAACATAATCAGGACACTATTAAAATAAATAGGAAAAATAGAAGAAATAAGGCCGATACTTTTAAAATTATTAGAGAAAGGACCTATTATTAAAATTGCTTTACCTAAGACATATGCCAGACACCACACATGCAGTGAAAACATGAAATATTTCATTGATTCCCCATAAACACCTTTTGAGGTTGATATTCTCAACCTCATTTTCCAGAATTTAAAAAAGGAATTTATGAATGTTAACAGTTCGGTTGTATCTGGTGAAGAAATTATGGTTTTGTTTTCCTCTTTTTGCTGTATATGTATGTTTCATAATGACTACACATTACTTTTGAAAACATTAAGATTAACATATGAAGTTTTCAACTAAATGGCTTTAAAATCAGAGATTGTAATTGAGTGACATATCCTGGTAAAGGGCGAAATCAAAGAATTTTCAGAAATGGAAAGTAACGTAGATGTGATGAGATCTGGCCCCTAATTTTTCATATTAAAGGGGAAAAAAATCAGTTTAGGTAATAAATTCTAGAGCACAGAAAAAATCACATGAAATGCTTCAAATATATGTGATACTTTTCACATATTTAATGAGTAATCTACCTTTTCTGTGAGCCAAGTCTCCAGGTTTCCTATATGTTTCATTGATTGTGGTACTGACAGCATCCAGCATTATCACACACAGGTAAATGCTTAATAAACACTATTTGGCAATGATCACAAACTGAACATTTAAATTTTTCATAGACTTATCCAGATGTTTCCAAAACTTAAGTTCTGTAAATAAAAGTGATTATTAAATGAGTGCCAATTTACTACAAGAATGTAAAATGCATCTGTGTGCTATTCCAAGTTACATTTAAAGGCCTTGCAAGCAGCATACTATCGGGTCTGCTGATTTGTTTTTATTTTTCTAAATGAAATGTGGTCCATGTTATCAGGCCATCTGCATCATAGCAAACAAGACAAAAATGGCATTTGCTTGTTAGAAACAACATCCAATTTTATTTCTGCTAAGAAAATATTGTAAAAAGACATTTTCCAGTACCAATGCTGAAAACTTAGATGAAAGAAGCCACAGCAGCTAAGAAGCCGATGAGATCCATCTCAGGCATTCACTCCCTACAGCCGAGTATGCTGCCTTCTCAACACGGTGCTGCTGCCAATAACCCAGGACTTTACCATACACTTAGGGCCCGTAGAGCCCACTGCATTCTTCTCACCTGCTTACACATTTTGGCTCTACTGAACTGTGAGCTCCTTGAAGTACCAGAGACCTTATCTTCTTCACATGGGCTTCCCCAAGTTTCTTGCACACCAAAGAAAAGATGGGTTACTGTAGCCTACAATCAAGGAGTAGGCATTGAAGCTCAGCACTCACTCCTCACCACAACCAAAAATCAGAAGTAATCTGGTGGGAGGTTGCCCTCCCTTTTCCCATAACCTGAGAAATACACACAAAAACAAATTCTAAAATTCAGTTGTAGCCCTAGTTGGTCTGACTCAGTGGCTAGAGCGGCGACCTGGGGACTGAAACGTCCCGGGTTCGATTCCGGTCAAGGGTACATGCCCGCATTGAGGTCTTGATCCCTCATAGGGGCATGCTGGAGGCAGCTGATCAATGATTCTCTCTCATCATTGATATTTCTATCTCTATCCCCCTCTCCCTTCATCTCTGAAATCAATAAAAATGTATTTTTTTTAAATAATAAAATTTTAAAAATTCACTTGTAATCCCATTAGTCCTTTTTGTTTAAGTACAGGAGGAAATGGGAATTTATGCCTCCGTTTCCCCAATCTTTTGCCTGAGACAAACAATGCAAATGAATTTTACAAATTTGATGGGAATCTAGCAAGAGTTTTCCTTTAATTGGGCAGATATTCTTAGGCACCTATTTATTCACATATACATATATGTACTCACACAACTTTAAACAAAACAAAAATTGCTTCATCCCATACACATATTTCTTTGTTCTTTTTTATATCAGCTAACTTTCCAAGTCATATCTAACTCATTCATTTTTTTAATGTTTTTTATTTACTTTTTAGAGAGAGAGGAAGGAAGAGGGAAAGGGAGATAGAAACATCAGTCAGCTGCCTCCTGCATGCTTCCCACTGGGAACTGAGCCCACAATCTGGGCTTGTGCCCTGACTGGGAATCGAATCTTGACCTCTTGGTTTCTGGGTCGACACACAATCACTGAGCCACACCGGCGGTGTTAATTCATTCATTTTAATGACTGTATTATCCATCACTGCATAAATGTGTTGTAAATTACTTAATCACTTCTCTACTGATGGATATTTTGGTAGTTTTAAATTTGACATTTTACACAATGCTCCAAGGAACAACCTCATACATAGATCTTTCCAAGTTCAAGTTACTGTTATAAAAATAGATTCAAAGAGTGAAATTGTTAGATGATTAGGGAATACATTTTTTTATTTTGATATATACTGCCAAAATATAATCCAAGAAGGATGCATTGCTATATATTTCTACACCTTCACCAAACACTGTCAGCAATCTTTTTTAGCCTTTCTACTTTGACAGTTGAAAAATGCCCTCCATACCTATTTTAATTTACATATTGAGATTGAACATGTTTTCAAAGAGCTGTTTGCCATTTGTATTTCTTCTTGGGTAAATTGCCTATGTGTATTAAAAATTTTCCTATTAGGTTATTCATCTTTTTCCTAATGATTTGTAGGTGTTCTTTACACATTAGTTATATATAGCAAATATTTTCTTGCAGTGTTTTATTTCTTCTAACTTTGTTTCCTCCCTCCCTCTCCCCATCACCATCCATATGGATGTTTTTAGTTACATTAACACATGTACCCATCTTTTGCTTTACAATTTCTGGACTTAAACTTATTTACACTCTCTTAAAGTTATTTTTAGTAATATAACCTCAGAATAATATTCTGCATTTCACACTTTTCCAGGCCAGTAAGAAAGAGTGAGGCTAATAAAACTTCCAAAAAAAAATTTTTTTAGAGAAGGAAAGGGGGAGGGAGGGAGAGAGAGAAACATTGGTTGCCTCCTGCACGCTCTCCAACCAGGGATCGAACCCTCAACCTAGATATGTATCTGCAACCTTTTTGGTGTACAGGACAACACTCCAACAAACTCTCCCACCCAGCCCGGGCTAAAACTTCAATCTTAACTAACCTAAAATGTCTCCCCTTCCTTAGTGTAGCCCTCACTCAGACTAGGAAATCTATAGTGTTGAACAGAGCTGAGGTCCTACACTATCTTCCCACCTTGTTCTTCAATCCATGATCCCTACTCATCAGGTGTCCTCCAGCACCTTCAAGGCTGAAGAGAAGGGGGAAGAAGGGAGTTAAGATACAGAAAACTGCTGTAATCAGGTAGCACCGTTGCACTTTGGTGCTACTGTCCTTGGATGTGGCCGAAATGCAAATGCTGTCCTCTTCTGTGGGATGCTTATGCGGATTACTCAAGAGACTTCCTTGCTGCGATTCGCAGTCCAGCCTTACAAAGACTCTCTCTGTTGGGGACACTGCTGGTGGTTCCCTTGGACAAAACTCCTCCCAATACAACACAAAGTCAACTCCCTTCTTAGAGGTCAACGTTCAGTGCAAGCCAAACTTTTCCCCACAAAATGTCTAGTCCTTTCTCCTTGTTCTGCCACACAGAAGCTCACACAGCCTACCATTTGCAGTTTCCAATCCCTGTGTCCAACACACACACACACACACACACACACACACACACACACACTGGAAGGATATAGTCAACCTCTGAGAGGTTCTCTCAAAGGTTCACTCATTTGGCTCTACTACCTCACAAAGAGTTGGAGATAATGCCATTGTACGATGACAGCTCTCTCTTCAGAGAAAGCCTCTCCATCAATCTTCCATTTTAAATATATTTGTGAACCTATTCTTGTACAGCCTAGAAGTGAAGGATGAGCTAATGACAGCACAATTGGTTTCACAATCTATTTTCATGGCCACAGTATCCTGGTACCTGCTCTCCTCAGCCTTTGGACTTCTGCCAAAACTCTGACAAAATAGGAAAAGTCAGATTTAATATTTCTGCTACAGAAACCTTAGTTTTACTGTTATAATAATTCTTTTGAGGCTTTTTCAATATCAAAACAACTTTAATATTTTAGCTGGATGCTTCATCTTGGGTTAGTAGGGTATTGTTTTTTCCTCTCTTATGATGTCATATATTTTCTAAATTTTCTGTAACAATGCATTATTTTTAAAATGAGATTATTAAAAATGTTATATTTTAATATCTTTATTTAATATTCCCAATTAGCAAATTCTTAACTTTAGTTTTATTAATCCTTAAAGAAAACATTATAGAAAAGTAAATGATTACCTAAAGCCATTCTATTCATTCATACATTTTGTATTTATTCATTTTGCATTAAGATGACATTTGAATTCTGATCAGATCTCATAAGAAAAGCATTCCTTCTACAGAACTGCTAAGGTGAAAGTATGTAGAGATCATACACCTTTTTCATTGAAGAACAAAGCAATAAGATAGTGAGAAATTATTCAGAGTTGGTTGAAGACCACCTCATTAAGTGATACTCTTATCTTTTTTAAGTTGTATCTTTGATTTTAATCATTTTAAATTTGAGCGTATGAATAAATGAATGATACTTGGAATGTTACTTGATTACTAAACAAGTTGATCTTAGAATTTCTAATCATTTTGATTATTTAAACAACCTTTGTGTCCTATGAAAATTCTCAAAAATGACAGGGAAAACGTATAAAGATCATGAACTATAAAACTGAAAGCTTTAGTGAGGAAATAAAATGAGAATACCAGTTCCTATCAAATTCTCCTCAAAAAGGTAACCTGACAAAAAGTGAATCTTGGGGGAGATAGTTTGCCAACCATAAATATCCCCAAAGCTTAAATTACAATTAAGTTCAGATAATGAAATTAGAAAAAATATAAAAATGTAACAGATAATGAAACTCCTATTAAAATGACCAAAGAGATTACACATGTACACCAAGATCAAGTGTGGCTCAAGACAAAATGAATTTATTTTAATTACTAAAAAAAGTATGGCCTGAGCAATTTCAGAGCCCTCCAATATTAGTGAGCATGTACTATAGGAGGAGGCAGTGTACAGTGCTACCTGCAGAACCCAAAGTTCTTCAGAGAGGCCACTCCCCAAGAAAGGGAGTGCCAGAAACATAACACAAACATACAGTTTGTGCTGCACCAGGTCCGCTCTTACTTCATGGAGCTTCTAGTATATCACATTAATCGAATGGATAACTATATGAAATATGATAATAGTTAAAACAGTAAAAGGCTACAATACTATGGGCATACCCCCCATTATCTTCATAGTGGATCATCCAACAAACCAAGTAAGAAACTATCAATTGGCTTCCTATATATACCAGCTTACAAATAGAGGAGAGAATATAAGAATGTTTTCTCCTTAATATTCTAATTGTAAATTAAAGTGAAATTTATACACCAGTCTCTATTAGCTTAGAGTATTAACATGCTGACCAATCAAGTTTGTGAGACTTTAAGATCTGTCACATGTGGGCAATCATGAATTAACAAAGATAATACTGTCCCTAAAGGAATCTATCTTGTCCAGATGACACATGACCTCGACACATGTCCTCATGTCTTTTTCACCAAGTACAACACATAAAGGCAGAGCAAGGGCACATCATATTTTACTCAGGGCCCTGAACACTAACCTAATAGGCAGAGGGTAGCAATGCTGACATCAAAACAGAAAATTCTTTCATTAAATGCGGGTAAATAGAGGATAGGAGCTGGTTAGTGGTACAAGAGAAGAACCAGTACAAGCAAGAACAAGGAAGGTTGCAGTGGGCAAGATAGAAGTGCACATGAACTCTGGGGCACTGCAAACAATGGTTCTACATGCTTGCCTGTATTCCCAAAACTTTCCTGATGGGTATGATAGATTCAGTTATAAGACAGAATAGAACTGGTGATTTAAAATTAAAGGGGCATTTAAAATTGAGAGGCAGGAATATACTTTTAGAAGAAAACAAATAAAAGGAATTTTAAAGTTAAAAATGTATCCTAAAAAAATGTGCCAAGCCCAGAAAATTGTATAGTTTTTGAAAATAACAAGTCATCAAATTGAAGATTGTTTGTTATTTGTAAAAATAGTGAGTAGAAAAAGAAGGCACATTTAGCAGTTTATGTCATGAATCTAGCATAGCTAAAATGAGGCAATGAAATAAAAAGAGGAATCAAAATTATCAAGTGAAATAGTAATACTTTTATATCTTGATATTATAAATTCATATTGTATATTAAAGATAAAGTATTAATATATTTATATATAAAATGAGTAACAAATGTGAGGAATTAATAAGCATGCTTATGATAAACATTTACTGGTTTAGTGGCATATATGATCAACTTTTTAAAATTGATAGGGTAAGTGATCTAAAATTTTGAATACTAGTGATGTAAAATATAGGAGATAAGTTAGAAACTTCTGCTATCCTTCTAGATTTACCATGGAAGAAGCCTTCATAAATGAAGCCAAGAAAGTAAAACAGTGCTAAGAAATACAGAAAGAATGGGTCCTTATGTCATTGAAAACTTAGGTCTAGGCCTGTCTAAAGCCTGTATACCCCAGGGCAACTCAGATGCATGAGCCAATATGCTCCTATTTTTCTTGGAGTCAATCTGAGATGAGTCAATCATGTCTAACTGATTGACTGATAGAACAATCAAGTAGGGAAAAAAATGTTAAAGTTACAGAAAAGTATATTTCTAATGACCCCATTGCAGAGAAAAGGGAAGAAAAAAGATAAAGTTCACCAAAGTGTGACTTCTATAAGGTGCTAAGAGATAGACATCGTCTTTTCGTTATTTCATAACATACAGTGATAGACGCCCAAGAATGCTGGACAGTTACACCTATGAACTGATTTTTGTGAATACCAAGAGTTGATTGTTTTGTACCCCAAACTGTTTATGAAATATGATGATAACTGTTCTCATTAAAGTAATCATATGAGAAAGACTTGTTTCTGTGATAAATGACTTTCATGCTTAGAAAAGACAAAATTAAAGTGAGTTGCTTCAAAAAACATGTTTCCAAAATAGGTATGGGTAAGATAATTGAAAACATCACACTATGAAAATCATACCAATCTCTTATAAGTCTAAAGGTAGACTCTTCTACAAGTATACATTGTTAAATTAAAACACACAAATGGTTACCACATAAGCTGCTTAATGGGTATGCCTGATGTAGGAAAATCCAAAGTAGGAGCCACTCAAAGAAAAAAACTTTGCTCTATATCCAAGAGAGGCAGGTAATAAATATTTTAAGTAGGAAAAAATACTGTGTGTATTATTTTTTATAATGCCCAATTTTAATATTTTTATTCAACTTTTTATTCCAGTATGAATCAGAATTAAGAATGCTTCTGCTATAGCATTCATCACCCAGTCCCATTTCACACTTTAAACTGTAATACAACTTCAACTTAATATACCAAGATAACTTAAGAGACTTTATTTAATTTCTAGAGGCCCAGTGCACGAATTCGTGCATGGGTGGGGTTCCTCGGCCTGGCTTGGCGATTGGGGCCATTGGGGCCTTCTCGCCCAGATCAGGGCTCGGTGACCAGGGGGAGGGACCGTGGGAGGTTGGCCAGCCAGCTGGGGGGAGGGACCACGGGAGGTTGGCCGGCCGCAGGAGGTTGGCTGTGGGAGCGCACTGACCACCAGGGGTTTAGCGTCTGCGTTTAGCGTCTGCCCCCTGGTGGTCAGTGCGTGTCATAGTGACCGGTCGTTCGGTTGTTCTGTCGCTTAGGCTTCTATATATATAGATTGCCCTACTTCCCACTGCATAGGTTCCCACACAAACACTCCTAAATTGTATTATTCAGTAAACTAAGTCTGAGAGAGAGATAACTGAATTTTCTGAACAAAACTAGAAGTAACAAAGCTGAATTCTAAACTACTAAAAATAAATTATAATCTGCCATGATGAGTGAAATAAAAATATTGTCGAATCAACCCTCTAGAAAAATTTAATGTATTCTTTGTTCCTATTTCAAATCATCAATGTTATAATACTTCAAATAATATTTCAATAATTTTCTTAGTACTTAAAAATTAGCTAAATAAAATTACTCACCATTTTTATAGTTCATTTCTCTACTGTATATATATAATAAAGTCCTAATGTCCATAACAGTTTACAATGTGTAACAGAAATTGATGAGTTTAATTACTTAATGTGCATGAATCAATTTGAAATAAATTGAAAATGAACACACTGTATACTCTACTTAATCTTGTTTCAGTCTTGTTTCAGATTTCACTTTCTAATTTGCAACCCAATAGGTTATATTTTAATAATTAGAAAACTTCCTTTTACATTTCAGCAGCTTAAAGTCAAAACACTAAAGCAGAGTTCTACTACGCAAAAGGTCTAACCTCAATGGGGAAAAACGTCCTATGTTTTTATTAACTGTCTTGTTATACTCATTTTTTTCTTCTTAAAAATAGGAATAACTCCCTGTATATAGAATAATTTTTAAATGAAATATAGGCACAAAATGTAGACAAACAAATTGCTAAACAAATGAAATAAAGAAGTAAATAATCATTCAAAGTCAATTCTAATCGGTTAAGGGTGGCTCAGAACTACCTAAGATGAATAATACATCTTCATTCTAAGAAATACAAGTATCTGCACAAAGGGTCACAATTCCCTTTTCACACTGCTGAACTATTTTTAAAAACAAGGTGACAGAAATGCTCAGATTCCTATGAACTCCGTTTACATGGAGTACATCCCTATAATTTTTTTAAATGCATTGATATTCAAAACTGAGAAACAGGATTCTGAGCTCATCAGGCCTGCTTAATTGCACCAACATCTGCAATCAATTTAAATTCTTTAAGATAGTCTTTCACAGCGTTTGAAGTGATTTCATGCTGTGATAGATTTAACACACTCACTAATTTATAGACACACACAAGCAGCTGAGACCTATTTTTCCAGGGGTGGGGTAAAGTACTGAAGGGCAGTCTGAATTTTCTCCCTATCACTGGGATATAAAAAAAGGATGCATTCTGCATAACTTATTGAAATTATATGATAAGATAATAGCACTGCACAAACATAATATAGAAATTAAGACTAAAACTAGTGTTTTATTTAAATCTATTTGCTGGTCATAGAACATTAAGAGGTTTGATGAAAGTTTAAAGGTTAAACATCAAAACCTTGAGCTATCAGTTAAAGTTATAGAGCAAATTCTTAATATATCATAATTTCTCCCCTAAAGTCAAGGTGTGGGGGCAAGTGAGAGGACAAACGCTAATAAACCAGAATTGTATTTTAACCAAAGACATAAACGGGCATAGAAAAAAAGAGAAGAATACGAGATTCAAAATCAGAAGACTAGAGAATCTGGGCAGATGGCAGCAGCAGTCTAGTTTTTGAAACTCTCTAGATCCCCACAGAAAAAGAAACAAACCAACTAAAAAGCAAATAACAAAACCCAAATCCCAATACTGAGAGACAAGGTACAGGCATACCCTCATTTTATTGTGCTTCACACTTTTTTTTTTAAACAAATTGAAGGTTTGTGGCAACCCTACCTTGAGTAAGTCTATCTGCACCATTTTTCCAATAGGCATGGATGATAGCATTTTCAGCAATAAATTATATTTTACCTAAGGTATGTGCATTGTTTTTTTAGACATAATGCTATTGAACACTTAATAGACTACAGTATAACATAAACATAACTTTTATATGCACTAGGAAACCAAACAATTCACGTGACTCACTTTACTGAGGTGGTCTGGAACTGGACCACAATATCTGTGAGGTATGCCTGTATCTCCATGATCCTCAAAATACAAACAGCTGGAGACAAACCACTGATAGCCACTAGATCTGCACAGTATCAACATCTGTGTGGGAAGCAGCAGACAAAGCAATCAAGTGTCTGAAGAATATGAAAACAGGAGGACTACAAAATAACCTAGAGATATTCATTAGAAATCACAGGCCAGTTTGAGAAGAGCAGCTGAAATTGGCTGGAGTTTGGCCTACCCCAATTGTGAGAGCACACAAAAGGCAGAAAATATCAGAAAATACTGGAGCAATCTATGTCCTAAGAACTCCCAACACTGAGCTGCCAGGGCTTCGATCCAGGACAGGACCCCACACACTGCAGAGAAAGTGCTGAGAGTGAAATCTAAATGAAGCAGAACATTTCTACAGAAGAGGGAAGATCGCCACAAAAACAAACCCACATAAAACATGGCAAACTATAACTTCCAATTTCAAAGTGAGCTGACACCTTAAGAGAATATACAAGACATGAAAAAAATACTTAAAGCAGAATTAGAAAAACTCAAAAATGAGGTGAGGAAACTCAAGAAAAAATGGATATGAAATAAAAAATAATCTCAGAAAAAAAAACTAAACTAGAATATAAGAACAAAAAACATTTATAAGACTTATAAATGAACTATTTTTTTTCCAGTTATAAAGAAAGGAAGAGTAAGATACATATTGAAGACTAGTGGCCCAGTGCATGAAATTTGTGCACATTAAAAGGGGATTAATTAGAGGAAATATTTTAATATTGCTCTTTGCCCTTTCTCTATAATAGAAGTGTCAGAGATGAAAGAAATTAGTAAAATATATATGAAAATCTTCCTCCTGTCAGAGTCTGGGGCGCACCACAGGACCCAGAGTCAAGTCCCTGTCCACCCACGTGCACATCAAAATCACACGAGACCCAGACCCAGCCGGCCCCCTGTCCAGCCCTGCTGGGCAGGGGGCATGGCCTGAGGTCCCCCATCAAGCCCTGCCAGGTGGGGGGCACAGCCTGAGGTTGCCCGGCCTGGCGTCAGGGCGGGAGGTGTGGCCTGAGGTCCCCCATCAAACCCTGCCGGGTGGGGGGCACAGCCTGAGGTTCCCAAGCCTGGCTCCAGGGTGGGGGGAGCGGCCTGAGGTCCCCTGTCAAGCCCCATGGAGGCGGGGGCAGCCTCAGGTCCCTGCTGATTGCTCGTTAAGGCTCGTTACAGGAACTCAGCCTCCACTGTGAGTGCAGCCATCTTGTGTTACGGAAACCCCGCCTCCGCTTGGGCGCCGCCATCTTTGTGGCGGGGATGGTCAATTTGCATATTCCTTCTTTCTTATATAGGATAATCAGAAACCCAACATACAGTAATCCCTGAAGAAGAAAACAAAGCAAGTACATAATGAAAGAGCATACTGCTTATTTTATAATCCCAACTCAGACTTCTAAATAAGAGGAGCCAACAACCTATAAAGAATAAAAGTTATTTATCAGCAGTCCTTTTAACAGAACTGTTGATGTGCTTCATGCTAAAAGAAAATGGTATACTATATGTAAGATCCTAAGGGAAAAACACATGTTAGCCAAATATATATGTATAGTAAAAATGACTAAACAGTAAAGGAAACTTACTATTATCTACATAAAAAACTCAGCAATTAGAACCCTTCAAAGAAATCTACTAAAGACCAAACTTCAGACAAACAAATGGCTAGAGAAACATTACGGACTGGTGATGAGCATTAAAATACAATTACTCACAGAAGATTTAAAGTGGGTTAATACAGTTATTCACAGAAGTAAAGGCAAATAAGGACTAGAAAGAAGAAAGTATATAAAATGTGATGACTATATGCTCAAAGTAGATATAACACAACAACAAGAGTTGGTGGCATGGACAGCACATACAAAAAAAATGCTAATACACATACATACACTTTTCTTTTGGTCTCTCTCTCTCCACCAAAGAGGCCTACATACAGTGATTAATTAACCCACTAGCAATAAGCATCCTCAATCCCCAGATTGAGCTTGAAATACCATTTGCCACTAATGGAAATTACTGAGTCCCAGTCTAGTGTGAGAAAAGAGAAGAGCCTGGATCATCTTATCTTACCAGATAGGAATGAAATAATCCAAAACTACAGGGTCATACCCAAATGACCAGGAGCCAACTAGGCTAGTCAGATATTGGATAATTTGAACTTTACTAAGAATAACTGTCATTGCCGAGACCGGTTTGGCTCAGTGGATAGAGCGTCGGCCTGCGGACTCAAGGGTCCCAGGTTCGATTCCGGTCAGGGGCATGTACCTTGGTTGCGGGCACATCCCCAGTAGGGGGTGTGCAGGAGGCAGCTGGTCGATGTTTCTCTCTCATCGATGTTTCTGACTCTCTATCCCTCTCTCTTCCTCTCTGTGAAAAATCAATAAAATATATTTAAAAAAAAAAAAAAAAAAAGAATAACTGTCATTAAAAATAATTGATAACCTTCAGAGAATAAGGAACTAACTCAGTATCTTGAAAATTGGCAAATAAACATAAATATATCAACTATTTATCCTAAATGTTCTACACCATGAGATAATCAGTATTTGAGGAACTGTCTCTTTAGAAATGTATTCCGAGTAATAAATGAAAATGAAGTTACAGAATTTTAATTATAAGACAAACATAAAGTACCTCCTAATAACAGATCATAATACTTCCTATGGTCTTGCCAAAGGGATCAAGCCTGGAAATAGCTGCCACTTTGTAGGAAATACAAAGAGAAACATGTGAGCTTAACCATGAGTATGCAATCAGCAAAATCCAGACTGTCCTGGATAAAATCAGGGAAGGATGGGGAACCTAATGACTTAAAAACCTTTAAAAATATTCAAAATTTTAAAATATAAGCAAGAATAAATTATGGCACCTGGTCATGCACTTCTAGATGTTAAAACTATAAAACTCAAGGAAGTAATACCTGTAAAAAGTCAAGATAATAATTATTTCTAGAAAAAAAAAATAGAGGTTAGAGACTGGGATAGGGTAGCCGGAGAGCTTCCTGCTTCCGAGGATGGCTGGCAAGGTTCTGTTTATTCATCTTGGTGGCTTTCTCCTCATAATAATTCATTAAGCTACATACTTGTTTTGGAGTGTTTTCTATAACTGTGTTTTATCTATATATCTAAAAACTTAAGCGACCATTACGACTGGTCAACCAAACAACTATTCGACTGGTCGCAATGATGTGCACTGATCACCGTGGGGCAGACGCTCAACACAGGAGCTGCCCCCTGGTGGTCAGTTCACTCCCACAGCCAACCTCCCATGGCTGGCCAACCTCCCATGGTCCCTCCCCGTGGCTGGCCAGCCCCAGTCGGCCCCAATTGGGACTGGGCAAGATGGCCTCAATCAGCCCCGATAACTAGCCAGGCTGAGGGACCCCACAACTAGTCCTATAAAATAAAGAGGTAATATGCAAATTAACCCTCACACCCTCATAAGATGGTTGCCTATGACCAGGCCAGCAGGGGGATTAGTGAGGGACGACCAAACGACAACAAGCAGGCTGCGTGGGACGACCAGGCCGGCAGGGGGGTTAGTGAAGGACGACCAAACAACTGAACAAACAGGCTGCGTGGGGCGACCAGCTGGCAGGGGGGCAGTTGGGGCAACCAGGCAAGCAGAGAGGGCAGTTGGGGGTGAACAGGCTGGCCGGGGGGGGAGGGGCAGTTAGGGGAAACCAGGCCGGCAGAGGGAGCAGTTGGGGGCGACCAAGCCGGCAGGGGGTAAAGGGGTGACCAGGCCAGCGGGGGTGGGGGGGCAGTTGGGGGCAACCTAGCTGGCACTGGGGGGGCAATTAGGGGCGACCAGGCCAACGGGGGGGGGGCAGTTAGGAGCGATCAGGCCGGCATGCAGAGGCAGTGAGGGGTGATCAGGCTGGCAGGGAGGGCAGTTAGGAGCAACCAGGCAGGCAGGCAGGCAGAGGCGATTAGGAGCCAGTGGTCCAGGATTGTGAGAGGGATGTCCAACTGCCAGTTTAGGTCCGCTCTCCAGGGGATCGGGCATAAGCTGGCAGTCAGACATCTGTCTGGCAGCCTGGGAGCCCTCGGGGGAGCCCCAGGAATCGGGCATAAATCGGCAGTCGGACATTCCCCAAGGGGTCCCGGATTGGAGAGTGTGCAGGCTGGGCTGAGGGAACCCCCACCCCCTGCACAAATTTAGTACACTGGGCCTCTAGGTTTATAATAAAAAGGTTTTAAAAGAATCAGAAACCCCTAGCCAGTTTGACTCAGTGGATAGAGCATTGGACTGAAGATGGGTTCAATAACAGTCAAGGGCACATACCTTAGTTGCAGGCTTGATCCCCCGCCTTGATTGGGGCACATGTGGGAGACAACCAATCAATGTTCTCTCTCACATCAATGCTTCTCTCTCTCTCTCTCTCTCTCTCTCTCTCTCTCTCTCTCTCTCTCTCTCTCCCCCTCACTTACACACACCCCCCCCTCCCCACCATCACTTCCACTCTCTAAATCAATGGAAAAATATTCTCGGCTGAGGATTAACAAAAAAATAAATAAAAATTCAGAAACCCTGTTTCTAGTTCTAGCTGCAGCACTAACTTGGGAATCTCACACATTCCCTGTGTCTTTCCTCATTTACAAAATGTAGCAATACTCTAAGATATACCAGATCTATTGTAAATAAATAGTCCCATAACTAAGAAAATGTCTACTAAAGGAGAGAAACTAAAAAAGCCATCTTTAACATAATGCCAAAAAAAATCTTTAACTCATGAAAACAGTATAATACAGCTTTCCCAAGAAAAATCTAAAAAAAATCAAGTGTAACAGTAATAATATACAAGAAGTAGTTAAAACATAAGATTTACTATTGGGCTACTTTGCTTTCCCACCTCAATAAATACCAAGGGCAGAGCTCCCAATTTACTTAATCTACACTGGACGGCTTTCTGATAGTGAAAGAATTTGAAATAACTTTGTATTACAATAAGGATAAGAATCTATACCAACTCTTATGGGTTGGGGGAAACCATTATTTAGCACAGTTAGTAAATGGCAATAAATCAGGGCGGCATGAAATTAGGAATGAATGCCTTTTGCACATCAAGATGATTAATCCATAAAGGGTTTTCTAAGTTTGTATAGACTTCATTCTATTTAGGAATAAGTAAACACTGAAAGGATGTCTCTTAAGTCCAAACTGAATTAAGAGAGATTTAGATTTAAGTTTATTACCACCAACTAAAGAAGATGAATCGTGCATTGAATCTTTAAAACTAGGATACTCACTGTTCTTCTCCGTGCTACAGTGCCTGTTCTTTTGGGCACATTTTTCCAAAACAGACCAGGTTCCTCTATTTGTTATAATATACTAGAGGCCCGGTGCATGAAATTCGTGCACGGAGGGGGGTTGTCCCTCAGCCCAGCCTGTACCCTCTCCAATATGGGACCCCTCGAGGGATGTCCGACTGCCCATTTAGGCCCGATCCCGATGGGCAGTCGGATCCCTAAACGGGCAGTCGGACATCCCTCTCACAATACAGAACTGCTGGCTCCCAACTGCTTGACTGCCTGCCTTCCTGATTGCCCCTAACCGCTTCTGCCTGCCAGCCTGATCACCCCCTAACCACTCCCATTCCAGCCTGTTTGCCCCCAAATTCCCTCCTCTGCCGGCCTGGTCACCCCTAACTGCCCTCTCCTGCAGGGTTGATCACCTCCAACTGCCCTCCCTTGCAGGCTTGGTCCCTCTCAACTGCCCTCCCTTGCAGGCCGGGTGCCTCCCAACTGCCCTCTCCTGCTGGCCATCTTATGGTGGCCATCTTGTGTCCACATGGGGGCAGGATCGTTGACCACATGGGGGCAGCTATATTGTGTGTTGGAGTGATGGTCAATCTGCATATTACTCTTTTATTAGATAGGATAGAGGCCTGGTACAGGGGTGGGGGCCAGCTGGTTTGCCCTGAAGGGCGTCCCGGATCAGGTGGGGGTTCCATTGGGGTGTGGGGCGGCCTGAGCGAGGGGCCTGTGGTGGTTTGCAGGCCGGCCATGCCCCCTGGCAACCCAAGAGGAGGCCCTGGTATCTGGAATTTATTTTCCTTCTACAATTGAAACTTTGTAGCCTGGAGTGGAGCCAAGCCTAGGGCTCCCTCCAAGGCTGGCAGCCATTTCTGTTGGGGTTATAATTGAAACTTTGTAGCCTTAAGCGGGTGGGCCCGGCCAGGGTGTGCAGAAAGCTTTGCTTCCCCTATTGCCGGCGGCAACCCTGGCCTGCTCTCTCAAGCTCCATCGTGCCGCCATTTGTTTGAATTTGTTTACCTTCTATAATTGAAACTTTGTAGCTTGAGTGGAGGCTTAGGCCTGGCAAGGGTAGGCAGAAAGCTTGGCTTCCTCTGTTACCTAGGAAACCTTGCTCTCTGTGGCTGTAGCCATCTTGGTTTGGGTTAATTTGCATACTCGCTCTGATTGGATGGTGGGCGTGGCTTGTGGACGTGGCTTGTGGTGTGTCGGAGGTATGGTCAATTTGCATATTTGTCTATTATTAGATAGGATACTAGAGGCCCGGTGCACAAAAATTCATGCACTCAGGTGGTCCCTCAGCCCAGTCTGTGCCCTCTCACAGTCTGGGACCCCTTGGGGAATGTCCACCTGCCGGCTTATGCCCGCTCCCCGGGGGATCAGGCCGAAGCTGGCAGTCAGACATCCCTCTGACAGCCTGGGAGCCCTCGGGGGATGTCCAACTGTGGCTTAAGGGGAAAGGGCCTAAGCAGCAGTCAGGACATCCTTAGCGCTGCCAAGGAGGCGGGAGAGGCTGCCATCACTGCTGCTGCACTCACAGCCGTCAGCCCAGATTGTGGCTGAGCGGAGTTCCCCCTCTGGGAGCGCAATGACCACGAGGGGGCAGCTCCTGCATTGAGCGTCTGCCCCCTGGTGGTCAGTGCACGTCATAGCGACCGGTTGTTCCACCATTAGGGTCAATTTGCATATTACCCTTTTATTATATAGGATATATATTTCTACAAGTGGCCAAGTGTCATGTAGAATTTCTTAGTAGCTATATAGTATGCCATCTGAACACTCATTTTGATATTATGCATATGCAAACTAGACTTGAAACCACAGTGACTTGATAAGTTTTATTAGTAAAAGTACACCAGGTTTAGCCTTTAAATTCTACCAACTTCTAGTCTTTTGTTTAATGAACAGTACAATAAAGAACATCTAGTGATGTCATATATAGCCCAACAGTTCTCATCCTCTGGTATTACCAAGAGACCTTTACTAAATACTGATACCTGGGCCCCATCTACAGGAATTCTGGCTTACTTGTTAAATATTAGGGCCCAGACATTGTGATTTTTTTAAAATATATTTTTATTGATTTCAGAGAGAAAGGGAGAGGGGAGAGCAAGATAGAAGCATCAATGATGAGAGAAAATCATTGATTGGCTGCCTCCTGCATGCTCTGCACTGGGGACAGAGCCTGCAACGCTGGCATGTGCCCTTAACCAGAATCGAACTCGGGACCTTTCAGTCCACAGGCTGACACTCTATCCACTGAGCCAAGCCAGCTAGGGCAGTCACTGTGATTTTTAAAGTTCCTTAGATGATTCTAATGAATATCCAGGTTGTGAGCCATTGTTCTTGATTAGTTTTCCCCTCATTTCATCAATTTACATTTCCCCTATGTTTACTGAAAGGCAATTATATATATATAGCACTTTCTCAATTTTTCACTTATTCCTCAGAACTGTTCCTTCTTTCAAAAAGTTCATTCCATATTGGTAGTTTCTCATCATTTTCATCTCCATCATAACCACAGGCCTCTTCCTTCTGACACTTTCAAAGTTTTCACTACTTTTGCAGTTATCAGGCATAACAAGTTTAATTACATTCATAAAAATCCAAAAAGCATGGGTATAGGACAATATCCTAGGCCAAGAAATAACTCAAATAATCAAGATGAAGACAATCTCAGATGACCTCTAATGACACAGTCAATGTAAGCATCACTGACAATGTCAAGCTCTAAAATTCTAGTAAATTTTACTAATAATAACGATGTTTTTATATCTGGCAAGTCTTTTTTTAAAGTACAATAATAAAGAAAAGTTTTCTTAAATAACTAAAATATGTTTAGAAGACCAAAAATACACAATTCTAATTTGAACCTAATATACTTTTTCCTATAAAAAAAAGAAGAGATGACCGTTTTCTTCACTACCACCTCTTGCCTAAACAAAACACATCACAGTAATAGCAAAGAGCAGTATACGCCATTGGTGCTGCCCAGAAATGACTCATAAGGAAGCTGGATGAATTTGATCTGCTGGAAGATCATTTTAATTGTACATAAATAAAGCCTGTCCTATATAGACACAGATGGAAATTAAAGTGCCAGGTAGATTATTAGGGAATACTCTTAACAAGAAATTGGTTCATTGCCCTGAGGCTCTGAAATTTTCTCCTTGTCAGCAAGCAAGACCTGGAGATAAACAGGCAAAGTACCTCAAGCAAGGGTATTATTCATTAATACATTTTATGCCAAGTACCAGCCACAAATTTTTACTATGCTTTTATGTTAGAACAGCGCTTTGATCAAATTCCTGACCTGAAATGGAAGGCAAAAAATAATCCACATTAACTTTAATTAGCAAGAATGTATAAAACTGTCTGGTTCTTCTATGTTTCCAATGATTAAAATACAAACCTTTTAAAGAAAAACAGTGATGAAAAGTGAAAAAAAAAAAAATAAAGAACAGCTTGATTTACCTGTCTCTGATAATGCTTTCCAAATTAACATGAAACTGAACTCTAAAAAAAGACACTGAAAAGTATGAACATGCCCCCACTGTTATAACAATATTAGCAAATTGATACTAAAACAAATGAACACTAGATTTTCTATCTAGAGAAAATATACACAAACCCAAACATATGAATAATATTTTCTCAAAACACAATTCTTTTCTGATCAGTATATGCCTAGAAGGACAATGCTACAGAAAACCAGGGCCTCCATGCTTGAGAACATCATACCCTACTGAGCCAGAACCGGTACCAGGGTAACACCCTGCAAGATGCTTTTAAACACTATGTATACACACACACACACACACACACACACACACACACACACACAAACACACACAAGAATCTATAATCCTACACATATGAACTCAATTTATGTTTTAAGTTAATTTTAAAAATACTGTAGACCATTAGTAAAATGAATAGGTACGTCAAAGAATGAGAGGTAATATTTGCAATATATGCAATCTGACAAGCCTTGTATCCACAAGACATAAAAGACTTTTAAAACTTGATCTTAAAAAGGGTGGCCTGGTCAGTGGATTGAGCGTCATCCCATGCACCAAGAGGTCATTGGTTCCATTCCCAACCAGGGTACATGCCTGCATTGCAGGATAGATCCCCAGTGGAGGGCATGCAGGAGGCAGCCAATCAATGTTTCTCTCTTATCTATGTTTCTATCTCTCTCCCTCTCCCTCTCTAAAATCAATAAAAAGATATTTCATATATATACATCCTATATAATAAAAGGGTAATATGCAAGTAGACTGAAATGCAGAACTGAACAGCCAATCAAAGCATAATATGCTAATGATATGCTAAGGATGCTCAACTGCTCGCTATGACAGGCACTGACCACCAGGAGGCAGACAGTCAACTGGTCAACCAGTTGTTATGACATGCACTGACCACCAGGGGGCAGACAGTCGACCAGTTGCTATGACGTGCATTGACCACTAGGGGGCAGATGTTCCGACAGGTAGGTTAGCTTGCTGCTGGGGTCCAGCCAATTGGGACTGAGCGAGATGGGCCGGACATGCCCTGGAGCCCTCCCGCAGTCCCTCCTCAGCCCGATCATGCACCAGTGGGGTCCCTCAGCCTGGCCTGCACCCTCTCAAAATCCGGGACCCCACGGGGGATGTCAGAGAGCCGGTTTCAGCCTGATCCTGCAGGCCACTCCCCTTGGGAGTGCACCAGAGACAGGGCTCATAGCTGGCGAGCACCTGGGCGCGAGCCTGCAGCAGGCACAGTGGGGCCGGGATGAGCGGGAGCGGCAGGTAGGAGCTGCAGGCGGCGTTGGACTGCGAGTTCCAGCCCATTCCCTGCAGGTCACCCAGAGGGACCCCACCCGTGCACAAAGTCGTGCGCTGGGCCTCTAGTATATATATAAATCCTTCCACTTTCATGTGTGGTTTGTTGAGAATCACCATGACCTGAAGACGTTTCTTTGAAACCAATTCTTCTAAGGAAAGAACATGCAGTTCAATTTACTTTCTCACCAAATTTCTCTTGCCTTGTAGAAATTGTTTTACCCAATCTATAATAATAAAAGCGTAATATGCTAATTAGACTGGATGTCCTCCAGACATCCTTCCAGAAGACCTTCTAGACGAAGCCAGGGCTGTAAGGGAAGCCCGGGTCCCGGGTGCCAGAGGGAAGCCGGTGCTGGCAGCCGGGGGAAGAAAGACATACTCTTGCACAAATTTCGTGCATCAGGCCTCTGGTATATCCTATCTAATAAAAGAGTAATATGCAAATTAACCATCACTCCACTACACCCACAAGCCACGCCCACCAGCCAATCAGGAGTGAGTATGCAAATTAACCCAGCCAAATGGCTGTGGCCACGGAGAGAGCAGGAGGCTTGGGTTTCCCCAGCAATGGAGGAAGCCAAGCTTTCTGCACTCCCTGGCTGGCCCAGGCCTCCATTCCAGGCTACAAAGTTTCAATTTTAGAAGATAACTAAATCCCAACAAAAATGGCGGCAGCCACAGAACTGGAGAGAGCAGGAGGCTTGAGTTGCCCCAGGCAATGGAGGAAGCCAAGCTCCCACAGCCCTGGCCTGCCTTGGCCTCCACTCAAGGCTACAAAGTTTCAATTATAGAAGATAAATAAATCCCAGATACCAAGGCCTCCGCTTGGGTCGCCAGGGGGCATGGCCAGCCTGCAAACCACCACAGGCCCCTCGCCCAGGCTGCCCCATGCCCCAAGGGAACCCCCACCCTGATCCGGGACACCCTTCAGGGCAAACCAGCTGGCCCCTACCCATGCCCCAGGCCTCTACCCTAATAAAAGAGTAATATGCAAATTGACCATCACTCCAACACACAAGATGGCTGCCCCCATGTGGTCAAAGATGGCTGCCCTCATGTGGACACAAGATGGCCCCACAAGATGGCCAGCAGGGGAGGGCAGTTGGGAGGGACCAGGCCTGCAAGGGAGGGCAGTTGAGGGCGATCAGGCCAGCAGGGGAGGGCAGTTGGGAGGGACCAGGCCTGCAAGGGAGGGCAGTTGGGGGGGCGATCAAGCCTGCAGGGAAGGGCAGTTAGGGGTGACCAGGCTGGCAGAGGAGGAAAGTTGGGGCGACCGGGCCTGCAGGGAAGGGCAGTTGCGGGGGATCCAGGCCTGCCAGGGAGAGCAGTTGGGGGGGACCAGGCCTGAAAGGGAGTGCAGTTAGGGGTGACCAGGCTTGCAGGGGAGGGCAGTTAGGGGTGACCAGGCTGGCAGGAAAGGGCAGTTAGGGGCAATCGGGCTGGCAGGGGAGCAGTTAGGTATCAATCAAGCTAGCAGGGGAGTGGTTACGGGGTGATCAGGCTGGCAGGCAGAAGTGGTTAGGGGCAATCAGGAAGGCAGGCAGGCAAGCAGTTGGGAGCCAGCAGTCCTGGATTGTGAGAGGGGTCCCAGATTGGAGAGGGTGCAGGCTGAGCTGAGGGACACCCCCACCCCATGCACAAATTTCGTGCACCGGGCCTCTAGTATATAAAGGGCAAAGTCTTGATCAGACACTTCAGAGCAGAGGTACAAAAAAAGAAGCAGATGGAAGTGTGCTTCAGTGAGCTTAAGGAGATGCAAACTAAAGTTGCTGCTCAGCCCATGAAGCACCCAAAAGGCAGCTCCACTCCTAGGTATCTTCCCAAGAGAAATGAGACATGACACAGAAAACGGGTACAAGAATATGCACAACCTTAGTCACAGGAGCCAAACCGGAGAAACCCCCAGCTCCACCAGAGGCCAGGCCAGCACCTGTGGCATGTCCCCAGGAGGAGTGAGTGGTGACGCAGGAACCCCAGCCAGACACCCAGACACAAAGGGCAGGCTGCAGTTCAGCTCCGTTAAAAGGTTTCACAGAGGCAAATATAAGGAGTGGTGGCAGAAACAGGAGCACTTGCCTCCGGGGGTCAGGTCTGGAAAGGCTTAAAGGGTTTCCGGTAGCTCTAGTCCACCTCTAGTGGCCATAACAAGTCAGCAGAGGCCGCAGTGATTTCTCAAGGTTTGGGAGGAGGGGGTAGTTTCCAAGACTAGAGCTGGAAATTTGGGGTCAGTGCGGCCCCTTCCTGACCCACAGATGAGTGCTCACATGGTCTCTCCTAAGTGTGTGAGGCAGGCCAGGGTCTCTGCCCTCCAATTAAGGCACTAATCCTACAATGGCCTACCCTCCGGACCTCAAGTCATCCTAACCACTTCCCAAAAGCCCACCTCCACCCTCACACAGGGTCAGGGCTTTGACTTATGAACTGGGGGACACAAACACTCACCCCACAATAAAAGTGGACCTCAGGGACCACAAGAATGTTTTCTATAATGATGGGCAGGTTACACAGCTGGATGCATTTGTTAAAACTGGTCAAACTGAACTATGCTCCTCACTGTAAGGGAACTACACCTCGAAACCAACTGAATAAACGTGATTCATTTTCTATCCTGAAAACCTTATTGGAGCCAAAAAGCTAAATTACTGGGTAATTTCTACAAGGCAATGAGAAATTTAGTGAGAATTTAAATTGAACTATATGTTCTTTCCTTAGAAGAACTGGTTTCAAAGAAACGTCTTCAGGTGATGGTGATTCTCAACAAGCGACACATAAAGATGGAAGGATTTTCGGTCAGTCGGTCATCGGTCAGGTGTTGGCAGCACAACCATGTGCACTGCCTCTCCAACAGGAGGCTTGCCTGGGCGGCCACCAGGAGCAGGGGGGCAGCACCAGGAGCAGGGGGACACACAAACACCCCCTGCCTTCCGGACTGCGCCTGCAGGAGGGCGTGGGGGATGATGGTCCAGTAGCTTGATTCAGGTGTGCTGACCTTTCTGTTTCTCCCACTGTTGGACACAGCAGGGAAGGCCCACTAGATGTACACCCACCTGTTAGGTTCAGCTGATCATCTTCTAAGCCAGTCAGGGAGTCCATGTGAAAAGCCACTCTCAAAGAAAAACTGTTGAGACCCTACTAACACTGCTCCTCGATCTAAACACCCATCATGTGCTATGAGAGAAAATAAATGCTGCAGTTTGACTGGACATAAACAAAAGTTCCAGTCTGTGGATAGGCAGGACACACGCTGCACACCTGAGAAAGGTGTGGGCCAGGGATCGTACCTGAGGGCACTGCATGCTGGGCAACCATCAAAGACATCCATGCTGTGGTCCTTAAATGACACACAGCTGACCCTGAACAGAGGGTTGTTGTGCATGCTCCAGGAAAATAAACTTTCTGCATAATCCAGACTCCATACCCTCTGGTTTCTCTTTGGTATCTCTCGCCCTACAGATTAACTCAACTTAGACTCATTTTAACGTACTGCTTAAAAAACTTGTTATAGATTTTCTGTATGACTTTTAAAGTAATGTTCTATAATATTTGATATTTAACTGTATTTCTTATTGAAGAAGTCTAAGCATGAACTACAGAAATAGGTAAGGATTCAAGGAGTAAAGTGAAACACTACCTATACTTTTCCAATCCATCCTGGAAGGAGCCTTTGCAGTCACCTGACTGCAGAACAGATGGACTGGGAAACAAAAAAGTTTAAAACAAAGTCAAAGGAAGCTAGCAAATTTCCAGGAGCACTTATAAAACAGAAATTCTGCTTCTTTCCCTGGAAAAATACATCAAAAAGGAAAAACACTAAACACAAATAGGAAGTAAAGGATGTTCTAATTAAGAAGCTTAGAAATATGAAATTAGGCCATTCGTATTATATACCAGCCTAAGTAAAATGATCATTGACTTGCAGATGTGATACAGACTCTGATGGCATATTGGGGGGATGGCAGTGGGGAGAATGAAGTCTATAAGGGCTTTTAATTCCAAGCTAGGACAGAAGAACTAGAAGTATAAATTTCAAAGAGAAATTTCTAAAGCATTTTATCCACTTCTATTGGGACAACCAAAAATAAAAAGAAAAGACTATGTATGCGCTGACAGTTGTAATCTGTATAGAAATCAACAGGTTCAGCTGGTCCTCATCTTGCATATAAAAATTAATTGGAAAAAAGAAAAAGATGACTCCAGAAGCACTGATGAGCAAATGCTTATCTCCACTGAATGGTTCTTGGAGACATAATAAAGGTTTGAACACTGTGTAGCACAAACAAAATTTCCCTAAAAACTCTTAAGTTTCTCTCTCCCTAAAACTCCACCTCCCCACAAAGGAGCAGACATCTCTCGGGTTCTCCTGTCTTCTCTCTCACACTTGGCCTCCCTGATTGCCCTCTTCACTCCCTCTCATCCACTCTGACCCTCTGCCTCCTTCCACTCTCTGGGATATAAGTTTTGGCTTCTCAGGACTTCTTCAGGTTTGCACTGACACAGATTACTCTGAAAAAGCCTAAAAGTGGAACAACAAATAGAAGAGTCTTCCTGACAGAAAGAAAAGGGAAAAGTAAGTGAATGTTTTATTCACTTTAAAATGGGGGTGGGGGATGAATATTGCACTGATCTAAATCCTACTACCCTCAGGTATCCTTTTTAACACATTCATTAACTGTTTAAACTAGTTTTGTATAACCTAGTTCACGGCTTTCTGTCAACCTGGTCTAGGAGACTTTCACATCACCCAGACATAACGTAGCCAGAGCCAGCTCATCCTAAGTACAACTCAAGCACCTGTAAGAAAATATGCACTAACATAAACACTGGTATCACAAACATTAGGTTTGATCAACCAAAATCAAGAAGAAAAGGAAACTTCCTTTTCCTTGCAAATTAGTGTTAGCATGAAGGCAGCAAATCTATTAGCATACTAGAGGCCGGGTGCACAAAATTCGTGCACAGGAGGGGGGGAAGTCCCTCAGCCTGGCCTGTGCCCTCTTGCAATCCAGGAGCCCTCAGGGGATGTACAACTGCCGGTTTAGGCCCGATCCCACAGGGATTTCTGCGGGATCGGGCCTAAACTGGCAATCGGACATCCCTCTTGCAATCCAGGACCACTGGCTCCTCTAACCGCTCGCCTGCCTGCCTGATCGCCCCTAACCACTCACCTGCCTGCCTGATCGCCTCTAACCCCTCTGCCTGCTTGATCATCCCTAACCACTCGCCTGCCTGCCTGATCACCCCAACAGCCTCTGCCTGCCTGCCTGATCACCCCTAACCACTCACCTGCCTGCCCGATCACCCCTAACCCCTCTGCCTGCCTGCCTGATCGCCCCTAACCGCCTCTGCCTGCCTGCCTGAGTGCCCCTAACTACTTGCCTACCTGCCTGATCGCCCCAAACGCCTCTGCCTCAGCCCCCACCAGCCAGGGCGGTTGCCTCCGCTGCCGCGGCTTCATACGGAAGGATGTACAGAAGGATATCCAGAAGGTCGTTCATCTGTCCGGTCTAATTAGTATATTACGCTTTTATTATTATAGATGTCCTAAGCCTGGTTTGTCTACTCATAGCACAAGAATCTTGTCTACAAAAATCACCAGTGATATCTGCAAACAATGCTTTAAGAATTTTAAAGGAAGAGAAGGATTAATAATATTAAACCACAAAGAAAGATGAGAACTATTCTCAGTAGATTAAGCCATAATTAGATACAGATATGTAATAGCTCTAAATATTAAATGCTAGTTCCCTTACACTTAGAAAATAGGGAAAATATGTAGGCAAGTGTGGCTTAAGAGATCCTCTTCTCTGTTCCAGAATTTTCTTAAACTGTTTGGGAACTATGAATTCACTTCCATTTGGACTATCATGTCACATCTTACTTTCAAGGTCTGTGCCACTAGTTACAGAATAGTCTGACCCTCTAGCTAGTAATTGAACAAAAGTAAAATCTGTAACATTCCTTTTAGAAGAAGTTTTCTCCAATAAACTTGCTGTGAAACAGCTGAGGCAATTCATTTACCAGGAAATGGCCCTTGGACCACGTAGTACCTCTCTCATCTGTGCTCTGAGTATAATGGGTGAGGGGAGGGTCTTTTAAGATGCTCCTCTGGATGGAAAGAGTAATTTCCAGAATGAATTAGGGATAAAGAGAGATCCTGCATAGGCAAAAGTGTATCTGGATGGTATATCAGGCTGCTTATAGCAGCAAAGCAAAAATCCAATTTACAGCAGCTTAAAGAAGAGCACGCATCACCTCACGCACGTAATGGAAGAGTCTGGAGACAGGACTGCATCAGACCAGAGCAGCAGCTCCAAGACATTTCATCCCAAGCAAACCATACCCTCACCCTTACATGTTCAATGGCAGAAAAGGTGCCTTTCCTGCTCTGGATCCTTTCATGAGGGAGGGAAACCTTTCTGAGAAGCCCCGAGTTTCCCTGGCCATCAGATTGTACTGGCCAAATCTGGGTCATATGTGCATGCCCTAGGATAGTGGTCAGCAAACTCATTAGTCAACAGAGCCAAATATCAACAGTACAATGATTGAAACTTCTTTTGAGAGCCAAATTTTTTAAAGTTAAACTTCTTCTAACACCACTTCTTCAAAATAGACTCGCCCAGGCCGTGGTATTTTGTGGAAGAGCCACACTCAAGGGGCCAAAGAGCCGCATGTGGCTCACGAGCCACAGTTTACTGACCACGGCCCTAGGAAGTTAGGAAAATGCGAATCTGGCATTTACAGCCTCTACACATGATATTTGCTTAATAAATTTTATTAATCTTTCCTAACTGAAGAAAGTTTTACTATTTGGCTATCTAAACTGAAACTTACTAAGGTCTTCGAAATAACCTTAACTTGATTGATTTTTCCACCCTTCTAAAATCCAAGTTTATCTACGTTAGTGCTACTTTGAGAGTTAACATTTCTAAAGCATTTCAAATCATCAACTAGGTCCTAGTACTATTTTCTAAAAAGTTATATAAATGCAACTTGGCCAATGTGGCTCGGTTGGTTGGGTGTCATCCTGTGCACTGTAAGGTCGCCATTGAATTCCCTGTGAGGGCCCATGCCCAGGCTGCAGGTTCAATCCCCAGTAGAGGGCGTTTGGGAGGCAAATAATCAATGGTTCTCTCTCATATTGATGTTTCTCTCTCCCTTTCCCTTCCTCTCTCTCTAAAATCAACAAAAACGTATTTTAATATAAATTATATTACTGCTTATCTACAAAAAAGAATCTCAAAGCAAATTATAAGGCTGAAGTGATAACAAAAGTATATCTGATACAAACTCCCCACATTTCCTCTAAAACAACCTATGGATGAATTTTTATTATGTTTTTCTCAGAGAAACTCTTTAAGTACTCATTAACCTAAATATACTGTCATGACAAAGTCCTTATCCTAGAATTAATAAAATGTGTTTCTACTTCCAGAGAAAAAATAGATGAGTGGTCAGCTTGAACTTTCTACAGCATTAAGCATCTGCCAAATTACTCAGAACCCTCTTAGGAAAAGCCATGATCCTCACATACTAATTAAATGAGCCAATGCTTTAATCACACGTTAGATAACTAATCTATTTCAATCCTGATAATCTAATTAACTAATTCTGGTAAATAAATTCCAACCTTAGTCCAAAATGATTAGAGGATTAAAGTTTAACATCAGTGAATACAAACTGAAAGAGGCCCACTATAATGAAGTTCAAAATGGTTTATTCTCCTATTAAAAAGTCTGTTTATAACCTGAAATTCAAGAATTAAAACACAAGGTTTTCTAAACCAGTTCTAATATTGTATCTCTTGTAATTATATTAAGTGAATTCATGCTTGTTGGATTAAAATTCCCAAACAGGGTATACTCTTCCTTGATTATTCTATATAAAACAGTTTTACCATCTCTACCCCAACCCTTGCTATTTTTTCCACATCACATTTCACCTATTTCATGCCTTTCTGTGTTGTCCTATGTTGCTCCATAAGACACATGATAGATTATTTTGGTGCTCTATCTCCGGTGCCTAAAATAGTGCCTGACACACAGAAACTTAATAAATGTGATGGATGAACAAATGAATGTCTTAGACATATAGACTCACTAATAGTAAAATTGTATTTTACTGATCTACATTTATTTAACTATGGTATAATAATTTCAACAGCACAAACAATAAACAAATCACAAAGCAAAAGAAAACAAACAAACAATTGCTACTAACACCACTGCTACCACAGAGGAAGCCACCGTTATAAAGGCCGTTATGTTGCCTGGCTGGGTGGCTCGGATGGTTGGAGCAGGAGACAATGGATCAATGTTTCTCTCACACATATCTCTTTCTCTCAATCAGTTAAAAAAAAAAAAATCCTCAGGTGAGGCTTTAAAAAAAGTCCTGGCCGGTGTGGGTCTGTTGGTTGGAGCATAGTCCCGTATACGGAAAGGTTGCTGGTTCCATTCTCCGTCAAGGCACACACCTTAGTTTCTAGTTGGATCCCCAGTGGGGACACTTACAAAAGGCAAACCAATCAATGTTCTCTCTGACATCAATGTCTCTTTCTCCCTCCCTTCCTCCCTCTAAAATCATTTTCCTTTTAAAAAGGAAAGAAAAATCAATAAGCGTATCCTCAGGTGAGGATTAAAAATAATAATAATAATAATAATAATAATAATAATAAAATGTTTTGTTTTAACCTTGGAATAAACAATTTAATTCTAACAACAAACCATGTGGATATTAGTTCCAGCTTATGAATGAGGAAATTAAGGACAAGAGAGGTACAGTAAGATGCCCCAGATGAAACAGAGGATAAATAAATTGATCTAAAACATAAGAGAACTGGCTCCTAATGCTAATCTGTGATGTCCAAGTATCATTAAAGGACAAAGACAATTTTATATCACAATAGCAGGTACAGAGCCCATCTATATAAAGAGCTGAAGTCACAGTACTCAGTGATTCCTACAACTGAACCTCAGCCTGGAAGAACATGGGACATGTATAAAAATGAAACATCATTTGAGTCTTTCTTCCAAAAGAAATACCAGAGAGTCACTGACTGGTCTAGCAAATAAATGGAGTTAAAGTATAAGTAACTTATATTCATTTAACCTGGCCTTAGGTTAAAGTATCCAGTGAGACTCCAGTATGTAATTTCTCCCTAATCCAATTCTATCTTAATTTCAGCCAAAATCATTTCCTACTGTCTTTCTACTGATTGCTTCTTCATTAGCTTCCATTTTATATTTTTCATCTAACCTATTTATTTACAATTTTTATATGACTGGTCAAGCTCATTTTTTGGTCCATGAAATAAATGTAATTGATTCTGTGTGCTAGTCATGGTTTCTTAAACATTTACTCATTACTTCCACCCACATATTTCATCTTTCCTTAGAACTGGTAGCCAAGTAAATGCTCAATGCTCCTTTCAATGTCTACATTTATAATCTGCTACAAGATAACTTTCTCCATAGGAAAACTCACATTAAAGATATGCCTCTAAGCCACTGTAATATATCCGGATTTAAGCAGTTAGAATAAAATCAGTCTCACTTTTCTATAATACAAATAGTATCTCAATTTACAAGTGACATAAAGTCAATAAACATCTTAATTCACTATTAAGAAAAGTTGTCTAACAGTAAATAAATCAACTAATCACAGTGTTTCATAGCAATGTGAGTGGATGAAATATAAAAGCAGTTTAAAAGTTATGAGAACTACTTTTAAATTAAACAATCTTATAGTTCTTGTGCCTTTAATTATACACTCAAAGACCTCTTGTTCCAGTTCCCCACAAACTGACGCACTTCATTAGACAAATGCATTGTTTTTCATACAATCACGTGTTTCAGCAGGATTTTTCCACTTGACAGTTTTACTTACTGTCTTCGAAGCAGTATTAATGTACTGCATCACCATTTCTTTTTTGATACTGAAGTCCTTTTCCCGCAATGGTGCCTTCTTATCTTCATTTAAATTCATATCTTCCTGGAAAACACAATTAAAAGCCTCATTTTAGAATCTAAGTAGAGCAGCCACTCTACATACACTATGAATGGAAAATCAATAATTTGTGACTAAAGCAGCATTAATTGTTTTGGAATGATTTACGTGTAGTTCTGCCTGGAGAAGAGAGAGAGAAAAAGAGCTGAGGTATAGAGAAAAAGTATTCTAGATCATCTTCAGAAGTAAAACACTTACCAAAACAGCTTTTTAAATTCACAGCAGGCTAGTAAAATTACATTCACATCACTGTAGATAATTAGACAGTTGAAGATATCTGCCTTTCATAAAGTCAGTAGGATTTAGGATTAACAATTTCAACATATGTGTGTGTGTATTTTTTTACAACTGTACCTGAAGCTATCTCGTACCATATTGAAAGAGCTGCTCCATGTATCATAAAAATTAAAAAGTAAATAAGCCAACCACTTTACAGATTCTGATAACTACAAGCAACTATTGTCAAATACCTAGTACTGATTCCCCCAAATAAGTGAAGCATTCTATAGTTTTAATCCTCTTCTCCATCACATCTGAAATACTCGTTAACTACTTAACTTTACTCGATGTTCTAAATTATATAAAAATTACACTTATAAAAAGAGGTTACCACCTAAAAATCTAACATTGATCAAGCACCATTCGAAACAAGGGTTTAAGTGACCTAGATGTTGCTACAGGCCAATTCCTCACTAAAAATACAAGTCACATATATTCACAAAAATATAAGAATTGTTACTAGGATCTATCAATTAAGTTGCTAAAATAAAAGGCTGTTCTGGCAAAGGAAAGGAAATTAAGACAGAAGAGGCTGAAGGAGAAGGGCAGCTCAATAAGATTTCCTCCTGATCTTAACCTTGGGTTATTGTGATAGGCAATGTAAAACACCTGAATGTATACAAATGCCATATCCACTTAGAAATGAGGCCATACAATTCAGAACGCTGGATCACCTAAGGAGCCCAACAAGTTAAATGTCTTCCAAGTTTTAGAGGGTGCTACAATTCATCAGACACTGTAGTTTATGCCATTAGCTGACTCAGATTTTGGCTACCAAACTATTCAAGCACTTAAAAGTCAAAATTCCCTTCATTGCACCTTGATATAAATATTTAGGATCTTATAAGTTGTTCCATTTGACACTCCAATAAAAGATAGTAGTTAGTAATGTCTCTATTGGCTGTTCTAATTAGTAATATCCCATTATGTGAATAACTAGAGGCCCATTGCACGAAATACATGCACGGAGGGGGGGGGGGGTGTCCCTCAGCCCAGCCTGTACCCTCTCCAATCTGGGACCCCTTGAGGGATGTCTGATTGCCCGTTTAAGCCCGACCCCGGTGGGCAGTCGGACATCCCTCTCACAATCCAGGACTGCTGGCTCCCAACTGCTCGCCTGCCTGCCTTTCTGATTGCCCCAACCGCTTCTGCCTGCCAGCCTGATCACCCCCTAACCACTCTGCTGCCAGCCTGATTGATGCCTAACTGCACCCCTGCCAGCCTGTTTGCCCCCAACTTCGCTCCTCTGCCGGCCTGGTTACCCCTAACTGTCCTCCTCTGCAGGGTTGATCACCTCCAACTGCCCTCCCTTGCAGGCCTGGGTCCCTCTCAACTGCCCTCCCTTGCAGGCCTGGTCCCTCCCAACTGCCCTTCCCTGCTGGCCATCTTGTGGTGACCATCTTGTGTCCACATGGGGGCAGGATCTTTGACCACATGGGGGCAGACATATTGTGTGTTGGAGTGATGGTCAATCTGCATATTACTCTTTTATTAGATAGGATAGAGGCCTGGTGCAGGGGTGGGGGCCAGCTGGTTTGCCCTGAAGGGTGTCCCGGATCAGGATGGGGGTTCCCTTGGGGCTTGGGGCTGCCTGAGAAAGGGGCCTGTGGTGGTTTGCAGGCCAGCCACGCACCCTGGCGACCCAAGAGGAGGCCCTGGTATCTGGAATTTATTTACCTTCTACAATTGAAACTTTGTAGCCTGGAACGGAGCCAAGCCTCCTGCTCGCTCCGTGGCCAGCAGCCATTTCTGTTGGGGTTAATTCACCTTCTATAATTGAAACTTTGTAGCCTTAAGTGGAGACCTGGGCCTGGCCAGGGTATGCAGAAAGCTTTGCTTTCTCCATTGCCGGGGGTAACCCTGGCCTGCTCTCTCCAGCTCCGTGGCTGCCGCCATTTCTGTTAAGATTTGTTTACCTTCTATAATTGAAACTTTGTAGCTTGAGTGGAAGCTTAGGCCTAGCAAGGGCAGGCGGAAAGCTTGGCTTCCTCCGTTGCCTGGGAAACCTTGCTCTCTGTGGCTATAGCCATCTTGGTTGGGTTTATTTGCAAACTCGCCCTGATTTGCTGGTGGGAGTGGCTGGTGAGTGTGGCTTAGGCATAGTGAAGGTGCGGCCAATTTGCATATTACCCTTTTACTAGGTAGGATGGTTTGTTTTGTTTCATCTTTTTCCCCTCTAAGCCAGTGATTCTCAACAGTCTTTAACACCATTTAGGACGCATTTGGAAAATATCTGGGGCATTCTGGTTGCCACTGTGACTGAGATGATGCTACCAAGATTTGCCAGCGAAGGTGTGCTGGACTTTCTGTAATACACCGGCTAGTCCTACATAATAGAATAAATAAATAACAAAAAAACCATCCTGTTTCCCCAAAGACAGATAGGTGCACATACCTTAAAAAAGAGAGAGAAGAGAGAGGTAGGGAGAGAAAAAGAGTGAGAAAAGTTTTAAAAAAGAAGCCAAATCCCACTGGGTTGCTCAGTGGTTGAGCACTGACCTATGAGCCAGGAAGTCACATGCCTGGGTTGCAGACTCAGTCCCCAGTGTGGGGTATGCAGGAGACAGCTGATCAATGATTCTCTCTCACTGATGTTTCTCTCTCTCTCTTCCTCACTGAAGTCAATAAATATATATATATATACATATATATATTATATAATAAAATAAAAAGAGAAAGAGTGAATCATAATTATCTAAGCCTAAACTCTAATTCAATGGAATTAGATGTAAACTGGAATTCATATGTAAATTGCTGCATATTAAATATTTTTTATTGTGTGGTCTTAATATACATTGGATTTTCCAAGAATTGAACTACCAATCTATAAATTATAGTCACTACAGTCTTACATTTTTAGTGTTTTCTTTTTTCTTCTTCTTCTTTTTTTTTTTTTTTTTGCTTTACCAATAGTTGTGTTCCATTTCTGAAATTTAGGTATCCCAGGGCAATACTGCTTTTGATATTTGAATCACCAGAAGAGCACACCTATATCAGCCTACACTGCAGCTGTTGTACTCACAGGGCATAAGGTAGAGATTCAAGAGTGTGACTGTGTTGAACCTTCTTGAGTAGTTATGGCCCATTGTTTATATTGAAATAATATTGTTTTATTATACAGAATGGTGAGATGTCATATTGTTTTTCTAAATTATAAGTATAGATAATATAAGCTCTCTATAAAGATTTTCACTGGAAAAGAAGGAATGGAGACATTAGGGAATAATTATTACTAAAAGGGTGCAGGGGGCTAAGAACATTGAGAACCTTTTTTAAATTACTCACTACTAGAGGCCCGGTGCACCGATTCGTGCACCAGTGGGGTCCTTCAGCCTGGCCTGCACCCTCTCACAATCTGGGACCCCTCAGGGGATGTCAGACTGCCAGTTTCGGCCCGATTCCCGCAGGCCAGGCTCAGGGACCCCACCAGTGCATGAATCCATGCACCCAGCCTCTAGTATGCATATAACATCTTTGGTTAATCTCTTCCCACCCTCCCCCTTCCCCCTTTCCCTCTGAAATTCATCAGTCTGTTCCATGTTTCCATGCCTGTGCATTGAGCATCTGCCCCCTGGTGATCAGTGTGCATCATAGCTAGTCACACATACGTTGAAACACCTACTACACTGCATAGGTATAAAATGACACTGAAGCTGCAGATTTTAAAACAGCTCTGAAATAGTAGTTTACCTCAATACAGCAATATATTGTTACATGTATACAATTCATTAAATATCTATCAAGAAAACACTGAGCAGAAAATACATAGAACATATAATTGTATAGAGCCTCGTGAGCAATTTGAATGAAGTCAATATTTCAGTATTGAGAAATATCTCCTCTTTAAATGGAAAAAAAAATCTTAACAGTTGGCTATTTAACTGAATATTATTTCATTCAAAACTATAACTTAAGCAGTCATCAAATCAAACTTCAGTTTCTGTCTGTCTGAAGAGTAATTGTTTTTGTTGTTAAAGTTCTAATACTTTAACAACATAAATTGTAAATTAACTTTTTTTTTTATTAAATTTGTTGGGGTCACATTGGTTAAAATTATATAGGTTTCAGGTATACAATTCTATAATACATCATCTGCATATTATACTGTGTGTTCACCAAAGCAAGTCTCCCTCTATCACCATTTATATCCCCTTTACTCTCTTCTACCACCCTTTTCCCTCTGGTAATCACCATCCTGTTGTCTGTGTCTGAATTGTTGGTTGTTTGGGTTTTGTTTTGTTTTTTTGTGGGTATTTTTTTTTGGGGGGGGGGGGTTGGTGTTGTTGTGGGTTTTTTTGCCTTAATCCCTTCACCTTTTTCACCCAGCCTCCCCCATCTTCCCCCACCTCTTACAGCTGTAAGTCTGTTCTCTGTATCTATGAGTCTGTTTCTATTTTGTTAGTTTATTTGTTCATTAGATATTACATATAACTGAAATCATATGGTACTTGTCTTTCTCTGGCTTATTTCACTTGACATAATATTTTCCAGGTCCATCTATGCTGTCACAAAAGGCAAGATTTCCTTCCTTTTTACAGCCAAGTAGTATTCCACTGTGTAAATGTACCACAAGTTTTTTATCCACTCATCTACTGATGGGCATTTGGGCTGTTTCCAAATCTTAGCTATTGTAAATAACACTGCAATGAACATAGGAGTGCACATATTCTTTCTAATTAGTGTTTTGGGTTTCTTCAGATATATTCCCAGAAATGGAATCTCTGGGTCATAAGGTAGTTCCATTTTTAACTTTCCGCAGTGGTTGCACCAATTTGAATGAATTTCTATTGGTGCAGATAAGCTAAAACTGTGACTGCCAATTTTAAACACTGTTTGTTTTGTATGTTTTTATTGATTTCAGAGAGAGGAAGGGAGAGGGGGAGAGAGACAGAAACATCAATGATGAAAGAGAATTATTGGGGCGCCTCGCCATCTTGCAAGGAAAGGAGGATTTTAGTGGAAACCTGACTTTCCGCGACAACTGCAAACACTGAACTGCTGGGAGCACCAGACCACCGGTCCCCTATCAGCGCAAACATTTGGATTCAAAAAAACTCTTCACTGCACCACGGAAAGGTCAGATTTTGTCTGAAATAAGCTGCGGTTTCTAATCCCCGCGGTGGGTGAGGGAAGCGCTGGGTGAGGGAAGTGCGGCAGCCGCAGGACCGGCAGGAGCCGGGAGGTCTGTGCCTAGAAAAATCAGCGGCAGTTGGAACTGCCGTGATCCGTGAATGAGGAGGGGGGTCTTCTGAGCTGCTAACAGAAGTGACCTCTTGAAAGCAACTCATTTTAATCTGACGAGGAGGGTCAGACTAAGAATTTTCAAAGGAGTGCAGGCTCCTTAGTCTGGGGCACAGACCCACGGTCCGCACACCTGGGCTCTTTCCGACTCTGATTGCTAAGCCCAATACAGAGGTAAACCCAGGTGGAAACCCTGAAAGACTGCAGGGGGAAGGTGTTTTTTCGGAACCTGGGGCCAGAGCTGCGTGTGACCATCAGAGAGGCAGCTCTGAGGCGCACACTTCCACAAACCTGTAGTGAGTGCCATAGAAGGGGAAAAAAAAAGAAAAAAGAGCTAGAGAGGCCCGGAAGTCAATTCAGAAACACTGCCACCCAGGGGCTGAAACGCTAATTGTCTCTGGTGTAATCAAAAATAAATACGAGAAATTAAGACAGGGCTGGCTTAAAAAGCAGGACTGGCTTCCAACACTGAGGAGCCCTGGAATGAAGCTGAACTGAAATACCGCCCAGACTGGGAAAAAGGCGTACCAAACAGAATAATAGAGGAAGTGAATGACAGCCGCTACTGCACATTTTAGTCTTCCTATTTTTTAATTTTCAATTCTTTTTTCAATTTTTTAAATTTTTTATTCTCATATTTTTTTATTTTCATTTTTTGCATCTTTTACTTAAGAAACTAATATTTTTTTCTTTTTCCTCACTTGATTTTCACCTTTTTAATTATTACATTTTTATTTTCAATCAGCACTATTATTACTATTATTTTACTTTTTTTTTTTTAATGTCATTTGATTTTCTCTTTCTTTTATTTTTGGATTAGTGTCCTACATTCGATTTGCATCTCTCCCTTACAATCGCTTTACCCTATCTCAAAGCTAACATTATGCCATCACTCTCCTCCTAACCTTTCCCCTTTTGGTCCCCAGTTTATCTTAACCCTTTCTGGCTTTAGATTTTCCCTACTTTTTCAGTTTACTCCCTGCTAAAACTTCACCCTACTTATATATCTAATTCCCAACCCCCTGCTCCAAATCCATACAAACCTCTCTCTACGCTACCTTTAAAAAATTATTTTCCTCTCGGGCCTTTTGTTGTTGTTTGCTTGAATGTTGATTAGATTGAATTTTTATGCTTTTTTATGAGATTGTTTTGATTATTCTTCTTGTTGGTTTGGTTGGTTCTTTTGTTTGCTTTGCTTTGTTTGTTTTTTACTTTTGTTTTCCCTTGCCTCACTTGATATTAGCTGCTGTTGCAGTTTGTATTAATCTCCAGGCTCGTGTTGCTGGAATTTACTGGGAATAGTGGTTGTTCTAGTGGAGTTTACTCCCCATATATATAGTTTGTTCCCCTTTTCTCTCTTAGTATCATTCTTGTCTCTCTTACTTTTTTTTCCTTTTCTTTTTCTTTTCTGTTATTTCTTTTCTTTCTTTCTGCTCTTTTCCCAAGTTCAGATTCACACTCTTTGTTGTTGTTGTTTTTTTTTTCTTCGTTGTTGTTCTTTCTTTTTACTCTCCCTCTTCCACTCCTATTCCCTAATTTGTCTTTCTCTGGTGGTTACCTTTATTGGAGGTTATTAATATCGTGAATACAATTCTGTTCAGTGCCTTGTCTGTTGTGCCTGGTTGTGTTGTATTTTATACCTTTAAATCAACGCCAGAGAGAGAAATCTATATAACCAGACATCCGGAGAAGAGAGACCATGAGGAGACAAAGAAACAGCCCCCACAGGAAAGAGAAACAGGCATCACCAGAAAAGGAAGTAAACGATTTAGAGGCAAACAACCTATCAGAGAAAGAATTCAGAGAAATGGTCGTAAAGTGGCTGAAAAGGATGGAAGACAAATTCGACAATATGAGTAAGAACCAAGAAGAAATGAAGAAGAACCAAGAAGAAATGAAAAATGACATCGCTGCTGTAAAGAACTCAATAGAAAGCATCAAGAGTAGACTAGATGAAGCAGAGGACCGCATAAGTGAGCTAGAAGACAAGATGGAAAAAAATACCCAATTACAACAGCTTCTAGAAACAAAAATTAGAAAGATTGAGGAGAGCGTAAGGGAACTTCGGGACAATACAAAACAAAACAACATCAGGATAATAGGGGTGCCAGAAGGAAAGGAAACTGAGCAAGGAATAGAAAACCTGTTTGAAGAAATAATAACAGAAAACTTCCCTGATATAGGGAAGAAAAAACCCACACAAATCCAAGAAGCTCACAGAGTTCCAAGCAAAATGAACCCCAAAAGACCGACGCCAAGGCACATTATAGTTAAGTTGGCAAACACCAACGACAAAGTAAGAATCTTACAAGCGGCCAGAGAGAGACAGACAGTTACATACAAAGGAACCCCCATCAGACTAGCAACTGATTTCTCAACAGAAACTCATATGGCCAGAAGGGAATGGAATGAAATATACCAAGTCATGCAAAGGAAGGGTCTAAATCCAAGAATACTGTACCCAGCAAGGCTATCAATCAAAATTGAAGGTGAAATCAGGAGCTTCAGAGACAAAAAAGGACTAAGGGAGTTTATCACCACCAAACCAGCAATGAAAGAAATGCTAAAGGGTCTGCTGTAAAAAAAAAAAAAAAAAGAAAGAAAGAAATAGGAAGCAAAGAAGGTACACAGGGGTATAGAATAAAAATGGCGTCAAATAAGTACCTATCAATAATAACTTTAAATGTAAATGGATTGAATGCCCCAATCAAAAGACACAGGGTAACAGACTGGATAAGAAAACAAAACCCAGATATCTGCTGTCTACAGGAAACCCACCTCAAAAAAAAGGATGCATACAGACTGAGAGTAAAGGGATGGAAAAAGGTTTTCCAGGCAAATGGAAATGAAAAAAAAGCTGGGGTTGCAACACTTATATCTGACAAATTAGATCTCAAAGTGAAGGACATAACAAGAGATAATGAAGGCCACTTCATAATACTAAAGGGAGAAATCCAACAAGAAGAAATAACTCTGGTAAACATATATGCACCCAATACAGGAGCACCAAGATACATTAAAAAACTCCTGGAAGATATCAAAGGAGAGATTGACAGTAATACAATCATAGTAGGAGACTTCAATACCCCACTATCACCATTGGACAAATCCTCTAAACAAAAAATCAGCAAAGAAACATCAATCCTAAATGACTCACTAGAACAGATGGAATTAATCGACATCTTCAGAACATTTCACCCCAAAGCCACAGAATATACATTCTTCTCAAGTGCACATGGGTCATTTTCAAAGATAGACCACATGTTAGGACATAGGCAAAGTCTCTCCAAATTCAAGAAGATAGAAATCATATCAAGTATCTTCTCAGATCACAGTGGCATAAAACTGGAAATCAACTACAATAAAAACAACCCAAAGAAATCAAACACTTGGAGACTAAACAGCATGCTATTAAACCATGACTGGGTTACCAAAGACATCAAGGAAGAAATAAAAAACATCATGGCAATAAACGACAATGAAAACACAACAATCCAAAATCTATGGGACACAGCGAAAGCAGTCCTGAGAGGGAACTTCATAGCTCTACAAGCCTACTGCAAAAAACAAGAAACAATGGTAATAAATTACCTAACCCAACAACTCAAAGAGTTAGAGAGAGAGCAACAAGATAAGCCCAGTGTAAGCAGAAGGAAAGAAATAATAAAGATCAGAGCGGAGATAAACGACATAGAGACCAAAGAAACAATACAAAAGATCAACAAAACCAAGAGCTGGTTCTTTGAAAGGATAAACAAGATTGATGGACCTCTAGCCAGGCTCACCAAGAAGCAAAGAGAGAGGACCCAAATAAACAAAATCAGAAAAGAAAGAGGTGAAATAACAACAGATCCCGACGAAATACAAAGGATTGTTACAAAATACTATGAACAACTCTATTCCAACAAACTGGACAACCTAGAGGAAATCGACATATTCCTAGAAAAATACAACCTTCCAAAACTCAATCAGGAAGATTCTAAACAGCTCAACATGCCAGTAACTATGGAAGAAATTGAAGCAGTCATCAAAAAGCTTCCTGCAAACAAAAGCCCGTGGCCAGATGACTTCACAGGAGAGTTTTATCAAACTTTCAAGGAAGAACTAAAACCTATCCTCCTCAGACTATTCCAAAAAATTCAAGAGGAAGGAACACTTCCAGGCTCCTTCTATGAAGCCAGCATCACCCTAATACCAAAACCAGATAAAGACAACTCAATGAAAGAGAATTACAGGCCAATATCCCTCATGAACATTGATGCCAAAATCCTCAACAAAATTCTAGCAAATCGGCTCCAGCAGTACATCAGAAAGATCATACACCATGACCAAGTAGGATTTATTCCAGGAATGCAAGGATGGTACAATATCCGCAAATCAATAAACGTGATACATCACATAAACAAATTGAGAGATAAAAATCACATAGTCATATCAATAGATGCAGAAAAAGCATTTGACAAAATCCAACACCCTTTCTTGATAAAAACTCTCAACAAGGTGGGAATAGAAGGCTCATACCTCAACATAATAAAAGCTATTTATGATAAACCCACAGCAAACATCATACTCAATGGGCAAAAACTAAAACCATTTCCCCTAAGAACAGGAACAAGACAGGGATGCCCACTCTCACCACTCCTGTTTGACATAGTACTGGAAGTATTAGCTATCGCAATTAGGCAAGAAGAAGAAATAAGAGGCATCCAAATTGGAAAAGAAGAAGTGAAGCTGTCCTTATTTGCAGATGACATGATATTGTACATAAAAAACCCAAAAGATTCCATCAAAAAACTAATAGACTTAATAAATGAATTCGGCAATGTAGCGGGATACAAAATTAACGCCAAGAAATCTATGGCTTTTCTATACACCAATAATGAACTTACAGAAAGAGAGACTAAAAAAGCAATCCCATTTACCATCGCACCAAAAAAATTAAGATACCTAGGAATAAACTTAACTAAGGAGGTAAAAGACCTATACGCAGAAAACTACAGGACACTGAAAAAAGAGATAGAGGAAGACGTAAACAGATGGAAGAACATACCATGTTCCTGGATTGGTAGAATCAACATCATCAAAATGTCCATACTACCCAAAGCAATCTACAGATTCAATGCACTCCCCATCAAAATACCAACAGCATATTTCACAGACCTAGAAAGAACTCTCCAAAAATTCATCTGGAATAAAAAAAGACCCCGACTAGCCTCAGCAATCCTCAGAAAGAAGAATAAAGTAGGTGGGATCTCAATACCAGATTTCAAGCTGTATTACAAAGCCACTGTTCTCAAAACAGCCTGGTACTGGCACAAGAACAGACATATTGATCAATGGAACAGAATAGAGAACCCAGATATCGACCCAAACCACTATGCTCAATTAATATTTGACAAAGGAGGCATGAACATACAATGGAGTCAAGACAGTCTCTTCAATAAATGGTGTTGGGTAAACTGGACAGATACATGCAACAAAATGAAACTAGATCACCAACTTACACCATACACAAAAATAAACTCAAGATGGATACAGGACTTAAACATAAGACGGGAAACAATAAAAATACTAGAGGAATCCACAGGCAACAAAATCTCAGACATATGCCACAAGAACTTCTTCACTGACACTGCCCCTAGGGCAATGGAAGCTAAAGAGAAAATTAACAAATGGGACTACATCAAAATAAAAAGCTTTTTTACAGCAAAAGAAACCATCAACAAAACAACAAGAAAGCCCACTGCATGGGAAAACATATTTGCAAATGCTATCACTGATAAAGGTTTAATCTCCAACATCTACAGGCAGCTTATGCAACTCAATAAGAGGAAGATAAATGATCCAATAAAAAAATGGGCAACAGACCTAAACAGAATATTTTCAAAAGAAGACAGAAGGAAGGCCAAGAGACACATGAAAACATGTTCAAAGTCACTTATTATCCGAGAGATGCAAATCAAAACAACAATGAGGTACCATCTCACACCTGTCAGAATGGCTATCATCAACAAATCAACAAACAACAAGTGTTGGCGAGGATGCGGAGAAAAAGGAACCCTCGTGCACTGCTGGTGGGAATGCAGACTGGTGCAGCCACTGTGGAGAACAGTATGGAGTTTCCTCAAAAAACTGAAAATGGAACTCCCATTTGACCCAGTAATCCCACTCCTGGGAATATATCCGAAGAAACTAGAAACACCAATCAGAAAGGATATATGCACCACTATGTTCATAGCAGCACAATTTACAATAGCTAAGATTTGGAAACAGCCTAGGTGCCCATCAGCAGATGACTGGATCGGAAAACTGTGGTACATCTACACAATGGAATACTATGCTGCCATAAAAAAGAAGGAATTCTCATCATTTGCAGCAACCTGGATGGAATTGGAGAACATTATGCTAAGTGAAATAAGCCAGTCAATGAAAGAACAATACCACATGATCTCACTCATTTAGGGATAGTAAAGAACATTAGAAAGTGGTGAACAAAAAGATAGATACAGAGACAGTAAAGCATCAAACAGACTTTCAAAGTACAGGGGGAAAGTTTGGGAAAGGTGGGGGAGTTATGAAATCAAACGAAGGACTTGTATGCATGCATATAAGCATAAACAATGGACGCAAAACTCTGGGGGGGAGGGCATGTGTGGGTGTGGGGTGGGGGGGGGGTAATAGTAAGATATGTACACATATAATACCTCAATAAAAATATTAAAAAAAAAAAAAGATGAAAGAGAATTATTGACAGGCTGCCTCCTACACACCTCCTACTGAGGATCGAATCCACAACCTGGGAATGTGCCCTGATGGGGAATCGAACTGTGACCTTCTGGTTCATGGATTGATGCTCAACCACTCAGCCATACCAGCCAGGCTTAACAATGTTTTTAATTTTTATTCTAGTCACAATATATGTTTGTTGTTATTTTTGCAGTTGTTTTCAACACAATGTTTAGGCCAAGTCTAAAGGTTGGTTTGCCCTGTTTTAACCCTTTGCACTCGCTTGCTTTTTTCTCGATTCCTTTATTCTAATGCTAACTGTGTCGAGTCACACTCGACATCCACGTGCAAAAGGTTACATTTGAAAGGTATGAGGAGTTTAGATTTACAAAGCAATTCCTCTGGGATATTTCCAAATCCATTTTAAAGTGGCTCTGTTAATATTCTTTACATATATGTCTATCAAATCATCACATTGAATGCCTTAAACTTACACAATGTTTTGTGTCCACTATCTTACCTAATAATAGACAAACATGTAAATTGACCGTACCTCCGCTATTCCCACCAGCCAATCAGGAGTGATATGCAAATTAACCCAACAAAGATGGTGGTTAATTTGCATACACAGGCACAGAGCAACAGGGGGTGGGTGGGACGCTTGTGTCGTCGCCATGGTGACAATGCAGGCGTTTCACCCCACCCCCAGTCTCTCAGGGCCTCTGGGCAGTGTGGGAAGGCGGGGCCGGAGCGGAAAGAGGCAACTCTGGGGCAGGAGCAGAAAGAGGTGGCTCCGGGGCTGGGCCAGAGTGGAAAGGCCGTGCCAGCAGCCAGGGAAAGGAAGACCCATTCTAGCACAAATCTTCATGCATTGGGCTTCTAGTATTTCAATAAAGCAGAGAAAATAAATAGTTCAGTGTCCAGTTTGTTAAGGTTTAGCAAATTTTAGAGACATTGATTGTAGCTGTTCTTATGTAGAAGGCCCAGCAAGGTATCAGAATATAGGGACATTCTACAACATGAAAGGGACCCAGTCCCCTAGGAGGAGTGTGTAAGGAATAAAAGTACATAAAGAAAAGACAGGATGGCCAGAGGAAACACTGAAAGCAAATAAAAGGACAGATAGAAGAAGAAACTTAGAAAGTAAACTGATAAAATTGGCCAGAAAGGGAAAAAAATCAGGAAAAGGAAAGAAAGTCATGGTGCCCAAAGAAAAATGAGAGCCAAGACCAGTGAGGCTCAGCCTGGAGCACCATCCCTTACTTCAGAAGATGGTGGGTTCAATTCCCGGTCAGGATATATAACCAGGTTGCAGGTTCAATCCCTGGTTGAGATGGGTGTGGGAGGCAACTGATCAATGTGTGCGTGTGTGTGTGCGTGTGTGTGTGTGTGTGTGTGTGTGTGTGTAATCAATAAAAAAAGAAAGAGAAATGCAAAGAAGAGGGAGTGGTCAGCAGAGTTTTATGTTTCAAAAAGAATGTGATGTTCAAAAAGCCACTAAAAATTAGAGGGAAAAAACAAATGCAAAAATTAAAAACTGTAGAGAGAAAGTACCAGAATAAACTACTCTTTGTAGAGAACAGACTCTGGAGGTTCAAGATAAAGGACAGGAGCTAGGAACAAAGGACACACTAGCTTTCTACGGACAGGATGTGGATCCTGAGGAAGAAGCAGGCCTGGGCCATCTTAGAGGTACTGCACCCAAAAAGTGACCCAAGCAGAGGAATGTGGTCATGGAAGACTGGTGCAGAAGGCCAGACAAAGGAGATGTCACCAGTGACAAGGAAACGGTAGGCAAGGCTGAGAAGGGGGGCACAAATATACCACAGCCACAATGAATCAGCATTTGTAATCTCTGTCAGGCAAAAGGGACTGTGCCGATACAATTAAAGTTACGAACTTTAAAATCTCCAGGGAAATTATTCCATATTATCTGGGTGTGCCCAACCTAATACATGAACACTTAAAAGCAGAAAACTTTTTCCAAATGGAGGCAAGAGATGCTACAGAAAGGGAAGTCAGAGATTTGAAGCATGAGATGGATTTGATATATCTGAGACATAGGGGCCCACGTGAAGGATAGGAGAGAGCCTTTTAGAGCTAAGACAGCCCCCAGTGACAGTCAGCAAGGAAACTGGGAGCTCAGTCTTACAACAGGAAGGAACTAGGTTCTGGCAACAGGAACTTGGAAGAGGATTTTTCCCCAAAGCCTCTCCAATAGGAGTCCAGGCACCAGACATCGATTTCAGCCTTATAAAACCTAGAGAAACAAGGTGAGCCAGCCTGGACTTGTGGCCATGTGAGACATACATTGGTGTTGTTTTTAAGTCACCAAATCTGCAGTAATTTGTTACAGCAGCAATGAGAAGTACAACACCCCAGAGCAACAAAAAATGCCAGATTATAAATACCATAGGTCGGCAACTGTACTCTCGCTCTTCCTCCCCTCACCTCCAATCTAATCCTAGAGGAGACATTCAGTGTAGAGTAAAGTAATGTGCAGAAACAGAGAAAAGGCCAAACTCACAACTTCTATGGGAAACTGCAGGTGGAGCAGGCTTCAAATGGGGAGAGATGCATTTTTAGGATGAAAATTAAGTTATTTATATTGAACTAAGGTTTTTGTTACCTGAAAGTGAACAGAAAGCTCTGGGACCTGCTGGGGATTTCATCTAGGCGCTGAGAGGGCTGGTTTGAAGAGGCAACGGGTGGGAATACACAAGTCACTTTTGACTTGTACCTACAATGTCACCTCTTTCAAAAAACCAGTGACACATATCTACAGTGAGTTCAAGAGTAACTACTGAAATCTGAGTTTTATATAGAATGATGTCCACACAACTATTTCATATAACTAGATCCATAGAGAAACCAATCTGGGCTTTCAGGTAAAACTCTGTTTTCACCAAAAGACAAATGGGAGAAAAAGCCCTTAAGAAGTAAAACTAAAAATTCATCACTCCTTTTTTAAAAAGCACACTGAAATTATTACCCAGAGACCAAGTAAATCAATTTCCTAAATAAGTGAAATGAGTACCCATGCTGAAGTACTACACGTACTTCACATTCATTAAGTAATCAAATCAGCACACTGTCTTTCAAAGGACTGTCTTGAGAAGGGAAAAGAGGTTCTTCAAAACAAAGTTTTTACTTCATGTAAAAATCACTTAAATACCTTTGATAATGTTAAATAAGAATTACTTTAAAGTTGCACAATGCGAAAACAAAGGGTCTAGATGCAAATTTTAAATGGTATGAAACCTCTGTAGGCACAAATGCCAAAAGGTTAAAGTTGCAAATTATTGCGTGTTGCTTCATCAAAATAATTTTTATTAATAAAAATACCACCAAAGCTGCAAGACAAAAATCAAACCTGATCTAAATCGTGCATCCTCCATAGACATAGAAACAGCTTTAAATTTGTCAAAAATGTGGTGCCTTGAAAAACCTGAGTAATATCACTAATCCATATTTAAAGAAGGAAAAAGATGCACCTCATCTTCAGAATAATCAGAAGATCTTCCCTACAACGTACTGTGATAGGATCAAGGAATCATAAAGGAAAGAACCTATTCCTCTTTTTTAAAAATATATTTTTATTGATATCAGAGAGGAAGGGAGGGGGAGAGAGACAAATATCAATGTGATGAGAGAGAATCATTGATCAGCTGCCTACTGCATGTCCCACACTGGGGATCAAGCTCACAACCCCAGCATGTGCTCTGACTGGGAATTGAACTGTGACCTGCTGGTTCATAGGTAGACGCTCAACCACTGAGCCACACAAGCCAGACTATTCCTCTTCTTTCCCCCTAAGAAATAAATGTCTACTATGGAATGTCACTGAGATTATGTGGTTGTTTTGAGTTCCTCACTTTCAGAAAAGAACTTAGTTGTGACAAACTCATTCATTAGCACGTTGGGCAGCCCTGAGAAAGCCACAATTTAATATTCTGCTTAGTAAAGTGAATTTGATTGCAAAAAATCTTCTGACAACGAAGACTTGTTTAAGATTTAACAAACGATCTGGCCCAATTATTAAATACGTATTCTGTAAATACTTTAGAAATGTCAATAGCCATCTGCCCTGTACATACTATTAAAATTGATACTCTCCACAGGAGAAGGTTAAGACTAACAAAAAACACTTCTGAAGTAATTATGTTCAGACAGAATACCATAAACTATATTCAGTACTTTCCAGGTAGTTGTTTAATGGCTTGTGATATAAAATGTGGCCTCCACAACTGTCTAATATCAATAGCCTACTCGCTCTACTAACTCAGATGGCACCAGCAATTATGATCAAAAAGAAAAAAAAAAAAATGTTTATCTTAACAAGGCAGTCACACATGAACCAAAAAAGTACCCTTCCAGAATCTCAGATAATTTAGGTGAGTGGTTCCACATATGATATAGGGATGAGGGGAGAGAAAAGGTACTTTACCATCTTGAACCCTCACCCTAACCCTATTGTAAAGCGATACTTATACACAAGCCTCATTAACACAAGCCTTATTAACACAAGGCTCATTAAGAGAGGCAAAGACAAACAACAACAAAAAAAGTTAAATTTTCTTGTTCTAGGCTGAAATTATATCAACTCATGATGGCAAGAATTAATAAGAAGGTATACAGATTTGTTTACCTAAAACCAAAATCAGCACTTCGTCAAGAACTAACATAATAGGTACTAAGTTCCCAAGCCTAGGCTCCATACAAAGCAATACTAATAAATGTATGTTCAACAATGAAAAGTTAGGAATCTCCAATACAAATTAAAAATCCCACGAAGACACAAACTAGGCAGTCTTTCCTTCTGGGGTCTTCTGAAAGTTCAGGAGCAACACTGAACACAAATACTTGTTGATGAAAAGAAAATAAGGCAGTATAATGGCAAGTACACCTGCTGATTCTGGCTGAATATTTTCTCAAATTCCAAGCACATGTTACATGTTAACCTAAATAGGTGATTGCAATAATTCCCCCCTAAACTAAATAAGGCTGTCAAAACCAATAGGTGAAATTGACAAATAGAAAATAAATCATGATGCTGAAACAATATACAACTCTTCAGAATGGCATACAAAATCATTTCATAATCTGTCACAAATAATCATTCCAGTCTAATTTTCCCAACCTCTCACTGCCACCCTCCCATCATGAATTATTTGAAACCTACCTCTGTCTTTGCTCACTGCTGGTTTCCCCATGACAAAAGAATACCCTTCACTCTGTATCTTAATCCTGTCCTGAGTTTAGACTTTTCTCTAATCCACTTTTCTCTGCTAAATTTCCCCTAAACTACAGTAGGTCCTCGGTACATCGGAGATCCGTTCCTGCGGCGCGATATAACGTGATTTTCACCGTAAGTCATAACCCACCTACATAAGCACCTACGTCACTCACATGGAGCACATACGCAGCAATAATGAAGTGAAACAGTAAAAAAAATTTAAAAGATAACAATTGCTGACCTTTACTTGTGGAAAATAAATAATAAAAAACATAGAGCACATATGTACATACGTAGAAATGACAGAACTTTTTTTTTTAAATAAATAAATGGGAGATGCCGACGTAACCATGAAACAACGTATATGGAGTCCAACATAACCCAAGGACTGCCTATCCAGTGATGACGAACCTATGACACGCGTGTCAGCACTGAAAGGTCCCAGGTTCAATTCTGAGGCGGCCGCATGCCGAGGATGAAACATTTGCTGCTCCTGAGGATGCAACATTTGCGAAATAATGTTTTTTCCTCAAAGTGACACACTACCCGAGTTATGCTCAGTTTTTTGGCGAATGTTTGACACACCAAGCTCAAAAGGTTGCCCATCACTGGCCTATACTATGATTTCCCTTCCATTTTGGTTTCTCCTGAAGCTAACGAGGTAGCTCAAAAACGAAAGTAGTTTGTTTTTATTCTGAACTTATAAGTAACTTAATCAGTAAATACTACCTTCTAGCAGTTTTTACTCATTTAATTTTTCAATTGTTTGTTTTGAATCCTAAGAGATAAGCAACTTGAGAGTACAAACTATATATGTAAATAATCTATTTATATAAAACTAGAGGCCCGGTGCACAAAATTCGTACACGGGAGCGAGGGGGTGTCCCCTCAGCCCAGCCTGCACCCTCTCCAATCTGGGACCCCTCGAGGGATGTCCAACTGCCCGTTTAGGCCCAATCCCGGTGGGTTCAGGCCTAAACGGGCAGTCGGACATCCCTCTCACAATCCAGGACTGCTGGCTCCCAACTGCTCACCTACCTACCTTCCTGATTGCCCCTAACCTGCTTCTGCCTGCCAGCCTGATCACCCCCTAACCACTCTGCTGCCAGCCTGATTGATGTCTAACTGCTCCCCTGCCAGCCCATTTGCCCCCAACTTTCCTCCTCTGCCGACCTGGTCACCCCTAACTGCCATCCCCTGCAGGGTTGATCGCCTCCAACTGCCCTCTCTTGCAGGCCTGGTCCCTCTCAACTGCCCTCCCTTGCAGGCCTGGTCCCTCCCAACTGCCCTCCCCTGCTGGCCATCTTGTGGTGGCCATCTTGTGTCCACATGGGGACAGCCATCTTGTGTGTTGGAGTGATGGTCAATCTGCATATTACTCTTTTATTAGATAGGATAGAGGCCTGGTGCAGGGGTGGGGGCCAGCTGGTTTACCCTGCAGGGTGTCCCGGATCAGGGTGTGGGTTCCCTTGGGGTGTGGGGCAGCCTGAGCGAGGGGCCTGTGGTGATTTGCAGGCCAGCCACGCCCCCTGGCGACCCAAGAGGAGGCCCTGGTATCTGGAATTTATTTACCTTCTACAATTGAAACTTTGTAGCCTGGAACGGAGCTAAGCCTCCTGCTCGCTCCGTGGCCGGCAGCCATTTCTGTTGGGACTTATGTATCTTCTATAATTGAAACTTTGTAGCCTTAAGCGGACTCCTGGGCCGGCCAGGGTTTGAGGAACGCTTTGCTTTTTCCATTGCCGGGGGCAACCCTAGCCTCCTGCTCTTTTCAGCTCCGTGGCTGCTGCCATTTCTGTTTGGATTTGTTTACCTTCTATAATTGAAACTTTGTAGCCTTGAGTGGAGGCTTAGGCCAGCAAGGGCAGGCGGAAAGCTTGGCTTCCTCCATTGCCTGGGAAACCCAAGCCTCCCTCCTGCTCTGTGGCTGTAGCCATCTTGGTTGAGTTTATTTGCATACTCACTCTGATTGGCTGGTGGGTGTGGCTTGTGGATGTAGCGGAGTGGTGGTTAATTTGCATATTATTATTTTATTAGGTAGGATTAGCATTCACTTGTAGTAAATGGTTTGAATATACTTAACATGTAGGTTGTTGGTCAAATGAGTTCAGCCAGCTTGAAAGCCAGCTAAGTCTGTCAGAGAATCCCCATCATTTAGAACCAACTGGCCCTGGATGGTGTGGCTCAGTGGTTGAGCGTCAACCTCTGAACCAGAAGGTCAAGTTTCAATTCCTGGTCAGGGCACACGTGAAGAGTGGCCACAGCATTTGGACAGATTCAAGCCTTGGACTAATGAGAGGGCACGGTCTTCTCGCGGCAAAGCCAAAGGCTATAGTTGTAATCTTGAACCTATGGTCCAAACCTGTGGTCCCACGTGGCTAAGTGATATAGGCCTGTGGTCAACAAACTGAGGCTCGCGAGCCACATACGGCTCTTTGGCCCCTTGAGTGTGGCTCTTCCACAAAATACCACGTGCAGGTGCGCATGTACAGTGTGATTGAAACTTCATGGCCCATGCGCAGAAGTCGGTTTTCTGCTCTCAAAAGAAATTTCAATCGATGTACTGTTGATATTTGGCTCTGTTGCCTAATGAGTTTGCCAACCACTGATACAGGCGGCTGGAGGTGCAGCAAGCAAACAAAGCTTGATCAGGTGCATGTAATTGAGTAGATTTGAAACTCATGAGAACGTTGTAACCACACCCTTACTTTGCCTCGTGGAAACTGGCTATAAAATAAAGACTGGGCTTACAAGCTGTGGCTCTGTTGCTAGCTCTCTATCAGAGAGGGCAGCGTCCCACCCAAACCCAACTTTTGTCTCTTGTCTGTCTTTTCTCAATCCTTCACCGCCCCCTCTCAAGCTCACCAAACCTGGCTGAGCTGGCTCGGCACATATGGCACCCAACATGGGGCTGAGTATGCCATGGCCATGCCGGCTCGGCACAGGCACATGCCCGGATTACAGGCTCAATCCCCAGTAGGGAGCATGCAGGAAGCCGATCAATGATTCTCTCTCATCACTGATGTTTCTCTCTCTTCTCTCTCTCTCTCTCTCTCTCTCTCTCTCTCTCTCTCCTTCCTCTCTAAAATCAACAAAAAATATATATATTAAAAATAAGAACCAACTGAAGAAAGCCACTAATGGCCTCAGGTGTCTCCTCCAGAACAGGCACACCCCAAAATGAGTGAGTTCAAGTATCTACAGATATACCAAAGGCAGGTCTATAAGGACCTGGTTATCCTAAGGACCAAGAAAAAAATAAAACAATTCACGTCAACGAATCATCACACTTAAGAATGAAATGCACACAGCAGAGCACTATGGCCATCACTCTAAAACGCAACTGAATCCAAACAGACAGACCACTTAGACAATCTAGTCAAGATAAAAATATGTCATCTGATTCTTTAAGTATTATGTTTTTATATATCCTGTGTAAAACAAAAAACTGGTATGACATTTTCTTCACATTCTTATTTTTGTAATCGTAAAGCTCCTTCTATGACTAAAGTGCTATCTTAAATGACTTCAGAAACCGCTCTATGGAACACGAGTCCAAATATGTTAGTGTTCCTAAAACATAACCAAAAGTGAAGGCTTTTACATCAAACAACATTTCATAAGAATCAAAATTCTTACCATCATCTTTTCAAAAAGTTCTAAGACCTCCTTATCTGACAGTGGCTTCGGAGGGTTTTCCATCACCTCTGAAGAACAATCACTGCTTGCAAACGCAGTTTTCAGGTTGGAAAGTGGAGGCCTCTCTTTCTTGCTCCCCGGAATTTTTATGCTGGCAAATCTGTCCAACTAAAAAAAAAAAAAAAGAATAAAATGGCACATATGTAACTATTTCCTTCTCAATATTTATGTAATCCCCAAAACAAATAAACCAACAAGGTCAAACACATTATCAATTTGGTTTCATCAAGAGATATTCAGCACTGTAATCTTTAAGATTAGATATATATTTTGAAATATATATTTTTATCTATATGTGTGTGTTAGTAAGAAGTTTACAGTAACCAATCTGTCTAAAAACAGAAGAGAAATCAGACAATCTCAAAAGATCCCTTCTAACTTTAAAATTATAGAATTGAGATTCTAATGTCAGTGACCTTTGCTTTATAGATTAGCAACCTAAGCAGTTTTACAAAGGTAATTTACCTAATTTAGTAGTTGGCAATCAAACTATTATTCAGTGTCCTGACCCTCAGCCCCCTTGTCCAGAGCCCTTTTCACAGTGGATACTATGCTCTGGAGAGGTGTGAGTTGGTGTGACTGAGGAAATTTTAAATTAACAATTCTACTTATATCTTCATAGCTTGTTGGCCTAATAAACACATTTCTTTTTACTCAGGCTGGTCTGTATTTGAACGTCATGAATGACTCCAGAGTTGAGTGGCTAAAGCCTCAGGATATAAAACTGGATTTTGGCTTTAATTGGATCTCTTCCACAATTAGACCATCAAATAGTTTGCTGATATTTGAAATGTATATTAGTTTGCAAAGCTATTCATTTACTTTGAATTTTATAAATTCTATTTCTCACAAAGAACCCAGACTAATACAATGTTTCAAATGGTAACAATCAAAAAGGCAAAAAGTCTTAAAGTAGATATTAAGAATAGAACTATACTTAAGAGTATAATGATTCTGTATATTATTCACCATAACTGTATATGAATCTACTTGTATTGCTATAACATGTAGAGCAGATAGAGCTGTGCTATATTTATTAAGGTGGCCACTACCACATAGAGCTATTTAAATATAGAGCAAATTAAAAATTCAATTCCTTAGTTGCACTAGCCACAAATCAAGTGCTCCAGAGCCAAATGTGGCTAGTTAAACACATAGAGAACATTTCTATCACCATGGAAGGTTCTATAGACTAGAACAAATATAGCCCATTGAAGAAATATGACTGTTAAAATTCTCAACTTAAAGAACAAGTCACTTCACTAACAAAACAGAATGTCTTCAAATAATGAGATGGAAAGATAATAATGCTTACCTATTAAATTAGATCTTTAAAGGGAGATAATGCCTAGGTACTACTATGTGCCACACTCACACATGGTCCATAAAACATGTCCTAAACATTAAGGTACTAATAATATGACAGTTCTGGTGGGATTTAGGAAACAGTCACAAAACTCCACTGTTCTCATCCTAACAACCAAAACAAGCCACAAAAACTACAAAATTGTAGTAGCTGTTGACTTTAACCCATCAGGGAGCTGAAGACACAACAAAACCTCTAAGAACTAACTATCAAGAAGTAACAGGCTGCTTTCATCACTGACAAACAGCTGAAAAGAAATAGTTAAACAGAGTGAAGAATAACCTAAGTTTTAATGTACTACTATTTTCTGGAGCATCATTGATGTTTTTTATCTCTCCTTCCCTCTCTCCTTTCCTCTCGGAAATCAATAAAAATATATAAAAATATATATTTTTTAAAAACAGCCAAAATCTCATTACTGCTCAGATCTCAAGCCCTCCAAACATGAGGCCACAAATAAGCTGAATAAAACTAAAGTAACAAGGAAGCCAAAACCCAGCTCAACTAGAGACCGCATTGCCTCAGCCCCCATTCTAGCAACCTGAAAGGGCAGGGTCTTTTTTAGAAGCAAATATTATGTAACTAGGGGCCTGGTGCACAAAATTCGTGCACTAGGGAGGGGTCCCTCAGCCCAGCCTTCCCCCTCTCACATACTGGGAGCCCTCAGGGGATGTCTTACTGATGGTCCGTTGGGAGCGGACCTAAGCTGCAGTCTGGCCTCCCTTTGCGGAAGGCGACCAGGCTGATCAGGGAAAGGTGCCAGCCCCATCACCCCGCTGCTGCAGCCACTGCTAGTCACCGCAGCCGCCAAGGTATTTTCATCATCACAGACCCCAGTCCCTTCACCATGAAAAAATGACAACTTTCTTTAAGCATTTTCAAGATGTGTCTTTCATAGAATATGACATTTCTTTATTTTTCTTTTTATCCTCACCTGAGGATATCTTTCCATTGATATTTTTCCCTTCCCTCTGATCCCAAGCTCAGCCCCTTCCCAAGCCATAAGCCTCCACCCCAGGTTTAGGCTTGGGAAGGTCCCCCCCCCGCCCCCGCAACCTCCAATCACAGGCTTGGCACCTCCCCAAGCTTAAAGCCTCCGCCCCAGGTTTTAGGCTTGGGAAGGAGTTCCCTACCTGCACCTCCAATCACAGGCTCGGCCCCTTCCCAAGCCTAAAGCCTCTGCCCCAGGTTTAGGCTTGGGAAGGGGTTCCCCCCAGGACCTCCCCAAGCCTAAAGCCTCCACCCCAGGTTTAGGCTTGGGAAGGGGACCCCCGCCCCTCCGATGGCAGGCTCCGCCCCTTCCCATGCCTCAAGCCTCCGCCCCAGGTTTAGGCTTGGGAAGGGGTTCCCCCCAGGACCTCCCCAAGCCTAAAGCCTCCACCCCAGGTTTAGGCTTGGGAAGGGGACCCCCGCCCCTCCGATGGCAGGCTCAGCCCCTTCCCACGCCTCAAGCCTCCACCCCAGGTTTAGGCTTGGGAAGGGGACCCCTGCCCCTCTGATCACAGGCTTGGCCCCTTCCTAAACCTAAAGCCTCCACCTGATGGCTGGCTGGGAGTGACCTGGGTGCCGAGGAGGTTCCCCGGATCCAGGTATGTATGCAAATTAACCGTCATCTTTGTTGGGTTAATTTGCATACTCACTCTGATTGGCTGTGGGCATAGCCTAGGTACAGTTAATTTACATCTTTCTCTATTATTAGGTAAGATTTCTACTATACTTTTTTTAAATGTCCACCATACGATCAAATATTATGAGACGCACAAAGGTCAAGAAAACATGTACCCTAGTCAAAAAGAAGCAGACCCAGAGATGGCCCAGATGGTGGAATAACCAGACAGACTATTTGAAATAAGACATATAAAAATAACAAAGGATAAAATGAAAAGAGTGGACACCATGCATGAAAGATGGAGAATTTCAGCAGCAAGGTCATAGAAACTTTTTGTTAATGTCTTTTAGAATGAAAAGTGTATGAGAAGTGAAGAATTCATTAAATGGGCTTAATAAAACCTAACCATTGCTGAAAAAAGAATTGGTTAGCTGAAACACAGATCAAGGAAAGTACCAAAGCCGAAACAAAGAGAGAAAAAAATGGAAAAAGGAAGGAAGGAAGGAAGGAAGGAAGGAAGGAAGGAAGGAAGGAAGGAAGGAAGGAAGGGAGGGAGGGAGGGAGGGAGGGAGGGAGGGAGGGAGGGAGGGAGGGAGGGAACAGCAATCAAGATCTGTGATATAATATGAAATACTGTAACACAAGTGTGATGGGGGCCCAGAAGAAGACAGAGTGAGAATGGTACAGAAGACATATTTCAAGAGGTCTAACTTAATTGATTTAAAAAAAAAAAAAAGACAGCCACCTAGAAATAAGGGAAAACCATAAAAGTACAGCCAGAGAAATGAAGTCATTATATACACAAGGAAAAAATATGACAACTAATTTCTCACTACATACAATGTTGGCAAAAGACAATGGAATTGCATCTTTAAAGTATCCAAAGAAAAATACTGTCATCCTGGTATTCTATGTCCAGTGAAAATACCTTTCAGCCCTAGCCGGTTTAGCTCAGTGAACTGAGTGTCAGCCCATGGACTAAAGAGTCATGGGTTTGATTCCAATCAAGGGCACATACCTAGGTTGCAGGCTGGATCCCCAGCCAACCCAATAGGAGTGTGTATGGGAGGCAACCAATCTAAGTGTCTCTCTCACATCATGTTTCTCTCTCTGTCTCTCCCCCTCCCTTCCACTCTCTCTAAAAATCAATGGAAAAATATCCTCAGGTGAAGATTAACAAAAAAAGAAAAGGACAAAATACCTTTCATAAATAGAAGCAAAATACAGACATTTTCAGACACACAAAAGTTGAGAGAATCTATCTCCAGCCAACATGTACTGCAAAAAAGTGTCAAAAAAAGTTCTGCAGGCCAACAAGGAATATACCAAATTGAATCTCAGATTTACAGAAATAAATGAAGAGCACTGGAGAGGTTATTCTGTTTGATGTTGGTGACACACAGATGCATGAGCTAGTTAGAACACAGATAACTAACAACCAAGTAAAAGAGACAGGCACAGGTAATTATATAGCTATATAGAAAATGCAGCAAGTATACAATGTATTACAGTAGCAAGAAAAGGGACATCTAACTTACCAAGATAAACATGCTCTACTTAGGAATAACCCAAAAACATACAATTGTCTTCCCATAAATATATTTCCAGAAGTTATTGTGCCTATATACATTAGTACCCCAATTCTTCATATTTATTTCAAAAAACTAGGAGACACCAAAAAAAAAAACAAAACAAAAAACAAAACCTGTATCCTATCCTATATAATAAAGAGGTAATATGCAAATTGACCCTCATGCCCTCGCACAAGATGGCCGCCCCCATTTGGTCAAAGATGGCCACCACAAGATGGCCGGCAGGGGAGGGTAGTTGTGGGCGATCAGGCCAGCAGGGGAGGGCAGTTGGGGGCGACCAGGCCAGCAGGGGAGGGAAGTTAGGGTCGACCAGGCCTGCAGGGGAGGGCAGTTAGGGGCGACCAGGCCAGCAGGGGAGGGCAGTTGGGGGCAACCGGGCTGGCAGGGGAGGGCAGTTGGGGGCAATCGGGCCGGCAGGGGAGCAGTTCGGCATCAATCAGGCTGGCAGGGGAGGGGTTAGGGGGTAATCAGGCTGGCAGGCAGGTGAGCGGTTGGGAGCCAGCAGTCCAAGATTGTGAGAGGGATGTCCAAACTGGCAGTCGGACATCCTCTGAGGGGTCCCAGATTGGAGAGGGTGCAGGCTGGACTGAGGGACACCCCCCCCACCAGTGCACGAATTTCATGCACCGGGCCTCTAGTTTAAGAAAAGAAACTAGTTATCTGTCTTCTGAATTACCACTTCATTGCCATCACTTCTACATAAATGATATTGATCCCTCAGTGTAAAAAACTATGCTGACTCTTCTTCCCACATCACAAAAGTATAACTTGATTACTATGCTAAACTTATGACATGAAATTAAGCAAAACATCATTAATACAACATCAACCTTATAAATGTAAACATGTCAATGAATGGGAATAGTAAGCTTAAGCAATTCACAAGCTTATTTGTGATTACAAAACTTGATGGTTTGTTCCATCAGTGGTGGAAGAAATAAAAATTTTTACTTCTCACCAAAAGACAAAAAAATTTCTTAAATAAAAATCTCTAAATGTCATAAAAATGACAATAGCTAATATTTACTGAATCTCTTCTATAAGTTAGGCACTGTGCTAAGAGCTTGAACTGTAGCATCAGTCCGAATGTATTTGTGTAATCCTTACAAAGAGGAAATTGCATATCTACATAATAAAGGACAAGCTCCAAACCATTTATAAATAAAAATTTCATAGTATTTGGCATACAAAGTAGTGTAAAGGGGGGGGAAAAAATCAACCTATTATGTTTTAGTGGAACTACATTTATATCAATAAACAATATCAGAATTTACATAATAACAAGAAAATAGAATTAGCACACCTCCCCCGTAGGCTTAGCACTTACACTCTGGGGATGGTTGGATTTTATCCAAGTGGAAAAACAAATTTGCACATTACCACTAGCATAGCAAGCTACAGCAAGATAGGAAAAATTAGCATATCCCTCTTCTAGCTTCCAAATCTTCAAAGTCCAAACAGTAATATGAGATACAAAAGATCAGTGTTTCACAATTTCATTACAATGCTTTTATCTATTTTCCCTGATTAGAAGGCATGAAATACAAAATAAGAAAGGAGCCATAGGAAAAAAATAAATACAATCCTTTCTCCTACACTAGAACAGCAAGTTGAATTTGTTGAATACCTCAGGCTTAAAGTAAGTGTTCCCAGGTATGTGATGCTCTACTGAGCACTACAGGTAGATGCCACGTAATCAAGAATTATTACAAAGCTAGGCGCAAAGTGAATTTTATTATCAAATCATTTTAAATGTTCTAAAGAAATTTAATTTTTTTAAAGGGATGATACTATGTCTCCACTTATAAATGAAGAAAAAAATCACTAATTTATCTTTCATAGAATTGCACAATTTGTTTAAAGCAAGGCACAATAGAACATAAAAGCAAACTTTTAAAATACTTTTGTACATAAAAATACAATAGAAATCCCCATCATACTGACTTTAAATGGTTGTTATTTTGTATTTGGCAGTTTGGCTGTGAATATGTGTCTTTTACAACTTGATTGTGTAGCTACTTTTAGTTTGACATAAAATTCTTGTCTTAAAGATAAGCTAGAAACACAACCCAAAGTAGATGAAGCACACAAACAATGTGCCTTTGTTAAAGAATTGGTTAAACACATAGAAGACTGAGGAAATCTATATATATAAAAGCCTAAGTGACTGTCACAACCAAAACAACCGAACAGATGACCAAACAGGCTGCATGGGGCAACCAGGCTGGCAGGGGGGTTAGTGAGGGACAACCAAATGATAACAAGCAGGCTGCGTGGGGAGACCAGGCCGGCAGGGGGGTTAGTGAGGGATGACCAAACGACTGAACAAGCAGGCTGCGTGGGGTGACCAGGCCGGCAGGGGGGTTACTGAGGGACAACCAAACAACTGAACAGCAGGCTGCCTGGGGCGACCAGGCCGGCAAGAGGGGGGGGGGGCAGTTGGGGGCGACCAGGCCAGCAGGGGTGGCAGTGAGGGGCAACCAAACGACCAAACAGCAGGCTGCGTGGGGAGACCAGGCCGGCAGGGGGGTGGGGGGGGGGGCAGTTGGGGGCGACCAGGCCGGTGGGGGTGGGCAGTTAGGGGCAACCAGGCCAGTGGGAGGACCATTTGAGGGCGACCAGGCCAGCAGGTGGGGCAACTGAAAGTGACCAGGCCAGCAGGAGGGGCAGTTAGGGGCGATCAGGTAGGCAGGCAGGTGAGCAGTTAGGAGCCAGTGGTCCCAGATTGTGAGAGGGACATCCCCCGAGGGGTCCCAGATTGAAGAGGGTGCAGGCTGGGCTGAGGGGGACCCCCCACGCATGAATTTCGTGCACCAGGCCTCTAGTCCTATATAATAAAAGGCTAATATGCAAATCGACCGAACAGCGGAACAACCATTCGCTATGACATGCACTGACCACCAGGGGACAGATGCTCAACGCAGGAGCTGCCCCCAGCCCGCAGGCCCCAAAGCGATGGTGGCAGTTGGGGTGGGGCTGGCGAGCAGGCAGCACCAGACCAGCCACAGCAGGTGCCCATGGGGGTCCCCAATCGCCTCGCTAGTCGCCCCGCAGATTGACCCTGATTGCCAGCCAGGCCTAGGGACCCTACCTGTGCACAAATTTCATGCACCAGGCTTCTAGTTCTATCATAATGCTATTTGGAGATAGTATGCGGGAAGCCACTACTTGCCAATACTGTCACAAGAGTGCACCAAGGAACTCGGAAGGCCGATGGACCTTGGGTGCTAGCAGGGCTGACGCTAAGCACCGATTGTTCCTGTTGAGATAGTGGTGACTCAAGGCAATTCCCTAACCCTATAATCCCTTTACTGTTTACCAAACTTTACTTTTGATATGCCTGTATGCATTGCTAAAGGGCAAATGTGTATTCAAGCAAATAAATAGCAGATCTGGCCAGAAGTCATTGTGTCTCTTCAAGAAAGAGGCTCCACCTGGCCCCCAATGCCTTCTAACCAAAAGACATGCCTTCTAAATCAATATGGCTTGTATAGTATTTTCATTTGTGCATCAGCCCCTCCTTCAGATCCTGAACCCCGCCATGAAGGTCGTGACAGTAGTACACCACACTTCATTAATATGGCTACATATTCATAAATAAAGGATTGTATTTATTTTTTTCCTATGGCTCCTTTCTTATTTTGTATTTCATGCCTTCTAATCAGGGCATCAGGAGTGTACTGAGTTTTATAAATTAGTATCACTTATCTTCAGGAGAAGTTAAATGAACACCCTACTACTGAGTATTATCTCATACTGATAATTAGTAATGACAGTTTAAATAAAATTAATTTTAAAAATAAGGCTCTTATAATCTATTAGATTTTTAGCTATAGCATAACATGGTAACAGTGAAAATGCAATTTTTAACTCTTACAACATTTTAAATACTAACAGAAGTACTTTTTAATTTAAAACCAAAGGAACATGTTATAATTATTAGTCATCTTACAACTTAAACAGTCAACTATCTTAGTCACTGTGGTAGCCCATCTCTAAAATAGCCCCAGTGATCCACTGACTATGTAACCAATAGGATATTGTGGTAATTATGGAGTGTGATCTACAAGACCAGATCATAACAGACATCACATGTTTTGTCCCACTCCCTCTTGGACCACCTGCTCTATGGTACATCAGCTGCCAAATCAGGAGGAAACTCAAGATAACCTATGGGGAGTCCCGCATGGCCAATAACTGAGCTATAGAAGCTAAAGCAGCATGGAGGTCTCTCGCCAGCATTCATGTGAGTGCACCATCTTGTAAGCCCCAGGTGAGCCTTTAGATAACTGATACTTATTATATAACAACAGATGACTAATACAGAGCTCCTCAGAGAATAATACTTTTAAAAGATCTAGACAGCATCCTCACTGCAACCTCATGAGGCCCCAACCCAGAACCTAGCTAAGCAACTACCAAATTCCTGACCAACAGAAAGAGTATGAGACAACTGTTTGCTTTTTTAAGTCACTAAATCTTGGGGTAAATTGGGGAATAATTTTTACATAGCAACAGGTAATACTTCAGCCACTTGTGTGTGTTCAGCCTATAGTACAATAGCTGGCAAATAGCTAGCAGTCAATTAATACTTGTTTAAGGTATGAATGAATGAGCAATTACTGGATGGTAAAATACATAAAATATAGTGCCATCCCTTCAGATAGATGTTCAACACCTGAGGGGAAAACGCATGAAAAAGAACTAATTATAAATTAAGGTAAAAGCCTCCAGGAAAATCATAAGCCATGTGAATCAGCAACAATAGGAATCAGTGATTAATTCTGGGGAGAAGGAACCTCTAGAGGCTTTGGAAAGGGATCCATCAGGGAACCCTGTGAGGTTGATGAGTCAGAATTACAGGAGACAGTACATATTACCAGCTAAACAGTATGCTGTCTGTCTTTCCCATGGTCTTTATTAAATTGCTACTGACATTACTATTACAAAGATATCTTTGCGGGGAGGATGGGGTGGTTGGAATTGACCATTCATTGTTTCAGGGGTGATAAGCTAACCATCCCACTCATAGACCACAATCCTATGACTCAGTATCAATTCCCAACAACCCAACTACTGCATTCTAACTTCAATATTCCTAAATGTTACAAATAAACTTTTCCAGCTCTCAATTTGTCTTAATGAAATTATAAAAAGTTTCTTAGCCAGCGGTTTCTATGAAAATTTACCACTACCTAAATTTTAAAAAAAAGCACACATACTTACAATAATTTGTTCACATTTAGATTTCATATAGTATTTTAATATTAAATAAGAAACATAATAATTATGTTCTTACAGCATAGAAAATATAGTCAATAATCTATACTAATAATAGGGCAATATGCAAATTGGTCGGGATGCTGTCACGTAACGACCAATCAGCAGGCTGCGTGCGCAGCAAGTGCGGGTGGGCGGGGACATGCAGTGTCAGGGACTGGGGCGGGGTCACAGCGGAGGCTTCCACACGCCTGCGCCGGGGGTCCTGAGGCGCGCAGAGGTCTGCAGGCCTCCACCCCAGCCTGGCCCGGGGGCAGGGCCATGGCGGGCACCTCTGTGCACCGGTGCCGGGGGTCCGCAGGCCTCTGCCAGCTCCGGCCTACCTCTTTGGGACAATCCATAGAGGAGCCCCAGATGGGTGGGTGGGGCCTACCTCTTTGGGGCGATGGATCGCGGGGCTCCCACACTGTGACAGGGCACAGGCCAGGCTGGGGGACTCCCCCACCCGAGTGCATGAATTTCGTGCACCGGGCCACTAGTATTATAATAATTATGTATGGTGCCAGTTGGATACTAGAAATGTCAGAGAGAACACTTTGTGAAGTATATGATTGTCTAGCCACTATGTTGTACACCTGAAACTAATCCAATAATATTGAATGTGAACCATAGTTTTTTAATTTAATAAATACATAAAAATATAAAAAGTCAGAAAAAATTTTAAAAAAGAAAATCAATAAAATGTCAATTTAAAAAAAAATTCTTTCAATTGCTTACAAGTAAGTTACAACATGCGATATGTCTTCTACAGCCCAGCGCTGCACAGTAGCCTGCAGAGATGCCGCAGAGGGAAGAACAGGCCTCCCAACAGCAATTGGCACCAGCTTGCCAGGCACAGGTGAGCCTCTCTGGAAAGGAGATCTGCAGCCCCATGAAGGCTTCACATAACTGTGGCCTGAGCCATGTCTCACCAAGACCTCAATCAGGAACCATCCTGCTAAGCTGCTTCTGAATTTTTGACCCCAAAAACTGTGAAATGTTAAATGTTTATTACTGTTATAAGATACTAAGTTTGGGGATAATTTACTATTTAGCAACAGATGATTAATACAAAGATACTCATATAATACTTGTAAGTGCCTAAAGCATATACAATTATAAAGAAAACCAAATAAAATGGGGTTATGAAAATACTAAAAACTAACTGTAATATAGTTATATTCATCTTCACAAATGCATTACATAACAAGAGATAACAAAGTCTAATTTCAATAGTGTTGTATATAAACCATATTTTGAAATATCTTCAATAACTACAATGTTTTGAAAACATGTGATTTTTATGTCGATAAAGTCACAGGCCAAATCCTACAGTGTAGTGAGTATGGCGGGTGGTACCTTTATTAATAAGTTTTAAAAATACTAAATTTCACTTAATGGTTAATGAAAATAAAAATTCAATATTTTCCTATTCAAGTTCAAGGATTCAAGGGCACCATAAATTCTACCACAAAGCCCTTGGTTGTCCATGAAACCCAGGTCAAGAACCCTTAGGAGGCAGATATGGAATAGTACCAGAAATAGTGGTGGAAAAGACCAAAGTAACTCAAGTTCTAATGCCTTCAATGAATCAGTGGGAGGGACAAGAAAACCTACAGTTAAGACCAACTCGGAGAAATGCACAGAAATGCTTAAAAAGAGCTGGAAGATTTTGAAGAAGATACCAGAAAAGTAAAACCTTCAAAGAACATCTAGGGTTCCATAGAGCAAGAAGGAACGCATGAATTCAAAATGACAGGCTTTGAGATACAAAGGGCAAAGTAGGAGGCTTTGGGAGGCCTGGAGGTTGAGAGATAATGTGAGATTAGAAGAAAAAGTGGAAGCCTCTAGATGCTTGTTGATGATATCGATTAAGTATGACTTTTTTATTTTTATTTTTTTAAATATATTTTATTGATTTTTTACAGAGAGGAAGGGAGAAGGATAGAGAGTTAGAAACATTGATGAGAGAGAAACATCAATCAGCTGCCTCCTGCACACCTCCTACTGGGGATGTGCCTGCAACCAAGGTACATACCCTTGACCAGAATCGAACCTGGGACCTTTCAGTCCGAAGGCTGACGCTCTATCCACTGAGCCAAACCAGTTAGGGCAAGTATGACTTCTGATGTTGACTCGGGTCAGCAGAAAATTGAGTTGAATTGTAAATAACTAATGAAAATTAATAAGAAAACATAAATCATGAAACCATGTGGACTATATCTTATTCAACTTCTCTGTACCTATTGTCACCTACCCTAGTTCAGGCCACTTGGACAACTGCTACTACCTCCTAAATTGCCTTCATGTCTTCACTGCCCCTTCCCTCTACGCTACCTTCCCTGGAGCTGTTCTCTACACTGACACCATTTTGATCTGAAATGTAAACACAATCATGTCCCACATTCCTGTGCTTCAAATCCTTCAACCTTTGCATCCCCATTACTAAGAGGATGACATTCAAATATCTTACCATGGCTCAAAAATCCACTGTAATCTGAACCTTACTTCCTCTCCAGACAACCTCTTCACCATTCCAGCACCCTTACACTCAATGATCTAGATGCAATGAGCAATCTAAAGTCTCCTAAATGTGCCAATGCTATTTCATGTGCCCAAAACTTATCCACATCCACAACTCATATCCCACCCACTTAATCTGGTGAATTTCAATTCAATCTTTAGCTCTCAGTTTGAGCTACATTTCATGTAGGAGCCTTCCTGACTCCTCAAAACTGAGTTAGATCCTCCAGATCTAGGGATTGCTTGCTTACAGAATAGTACGTATACTACTCTGAAATTGCCTCATATCATAGAAATTTACTCAACTAGGGTATAAGTCCCTGATAACACGAATTGTTATTTTATTCACTAAGTCACTCCTAGAACTTAGCATAATCCTAAATATGTAGTGTGTCTTTAATTAATATTTATTAAGTGAATAAATTTATGAATAGTTTTCTATCTTCCATAGCTGGGACACAAGCCACTGCTTCTTGCCTTCCAAATCCTTCTCAACAATATCAGGAAGAATGCCAGGTATTGTGGCCTTTACATATTCAATAAGAAAACCAAGACTCTTTCAACACTGATCAAAGAGCAGCCTGCTACACTAAAAACAAGCATGAATTTCTGTAATGTAAAGCCATAGAGTAAGATAGTAAGAAAAACCTCACTCAAAGGAAAGGAGCACAAAATCATTTTAAAAGAATGTAACATTCAAAAAATGTTTAATTTCTATCTACCCACATCTACTCAAAATATAATAATTGCATATATTCAAATATTACAGTTCTCTATACTTAAAAATTGTAAGTTAGCTTTGGAAATGACTGTAACACTTTATTTTTGAAAGACAGACAACAGTACTCACTCGTGAAAATTATCCAAAGATATCAACAATTGCTTTCTACTTGCCAACCTGACAATTTCACTAGGAATCCATTCAGTTGACATCCAGGAAGTAAAATTATTAGAGTAAAAAGTTACTACAACTCCTGCCAGCCTGGATTCCAACTCCTCCTTCAAAACTCAGCTAAAGTCACCTTCTCCATGAAGTCTTCCCCAAGATTAAAGTTGACGTTACGACTTCCACTGAACCTCCTATACTACTGTTCCAGCTCCTATCACACTGCACTCAAATGTATAGAGATTATGTACACATCTGTTTCCCCACTGTTCCCAGAGGGAAGAGGCAGTCTTATTCATCACTGTATTCCTATGATACTAGGTACTCAATAAATGTTTAATGAATGAATGGATAAAAGGATGAATAAACAAGTCTGCACACTCTACCACATCTTAGTATATTCAACACTGAGAGCTCTTGATCTTATTCCCAAATTTGTACTGATTTGAGGAGGAGCTCTCTAAACTATTTCATAAATATTTAAAGACCCTAAGATAGTACTTAAGTGTTACTACTGAAAACGTAAGTACAGGAAGCTTTAATTAACTCATAGTAATGGGCTCAGAAAGGCCCACCTGACTTAGTGAATAGTTTACATTTTATAAAACTTGTTTTGGTATATTTTACCACATATATTTCATTGCCCCAGTTCATACTGGTATTTCTATTTTACACACAAGAAAGAGTATATTTTGAGTTTAGAGTTTTATAGAAAAATTGTGGAAAATAGTATCATTGTTTTTAATTTACCAAGAAAAATATAAGTTCATAAAAATGCAAAATAAAAGCTTTATATCCTACTAGGCCAATAAGAAATTATCTATACTAATAAAAGGGTAATTTGCTAATTAGGGCAGACGTCTTCCAGACGTCCATCCGGACGTCCATCCAGACAAAGCCACAGCAGCTGCGAGGCCCAGGGCTCACGGCAGCTGTGGGCTCAGGCAGCCATGAGCCCTGGCAGCTGTGAGCCCGGGCGGCTGTGAGCCCCGGCGGCTCAAGGCCCGGGGTTCAGGCCTCGCAACCACCGCGGCTGGCAGTGGCAGCAGCAGCGGGGTGATGGGGGCGGGCCTTCCCCTGATCAGCCCATGCGGAGCAGGCCTAAGCCATCGGTAGGACATCCCCTGAGGGCTCCCGGACTGTGAGAGGGGGCAGGCCAGGCTGAGGGACGCCCCCCCACCCCTGCCACAGTGCATGAATTTTCGTACACAGGGCCTCTAGTTTTAAATAATTCTTTTAAGTTGAGCTCACTTTTAAAGCTAATGATTTTGTTTTATTAACTAACTTGGAAGTTGGGTACATGTTCATATAATCAAAATCACAATTTTCTTTCATTAAAATAATATTATTTTCTTTTTATACATATGATGTCTGATTTAGTATACTAGTATATCCTACAAAACATATCACATCTAGGTAAAGGAATAGTCTGCCAGCAGACAAAAGCAGTCCTGGTAGGCTTATTCATTTGGAGAACTCCTCTTTGAATGAATCAGCCTCACAGAGAACACCCAGGAGCATGCTGGAGTTTTCTGGTAGCGGTTAGTTATACTGAGTGAGTCAAGAGGCCCATGGAGAATGGTAAAAACTGCTGAAAGCACTCACCAGAACCCACGCCCAGACTGGGTGACTCTCTCAGTGGCTCTGGGACCCCAATCCCCATGGGGAACTTTAAGGGAAACCAGGAAAGCCTGTACCCTTATCTGGAAGCAGATCGCAGTTGTGAGATCTATAAGTGGTTTCCATCCAGTCTTTCTATGTCCAGTCTTTCTATGTCCTTGCAACTTAAATAATCTCATATATTTACCTGTTGCCATCTCAGTCACATACATCACTATTCCTTTGGCATAAACCTTTCTCAGTTTTATTCACTAGAAATATTCAAAATAATTCATTTCTTAGTTCTTTGCTTACCACAGAAAACTTTTTAGATACAATATGTTTATAATTTTGTAGATACAATATGTTTACAATTATAATTCTCTCAGGATTAAGACCAACAGCTCTGGCCTGGCTGGCATGGCTCAGTGGTTGAGCATTGACCCATGAACCAAGGAGGTCACGGTTCAATTCCTAGTCAGGGCACATGCCCAAGTTATGGGCTCATCCCCAGGGTGGGGTGTGCAGGATGCAGCCAATCAATGATTCTCTCTCATCATGGATGTTTCTTTCTCTCTCTCTCTCTCTCTCTCTCTCTCTCCCTCTCCCTCTCCCTTCCTCTCTGAAATCAATAAAAACATCTTTTTAAAAAGACCAACGGCTCTGATATAAATTTTCCTTGTCAGTTTAAAGGTCAGAAGTCTCATATAGATGGCTTTAAGGAAAAAAGAGAAAATAATGAGACATACACTGAGATTTTACACTGCACTCTTGGTGGAGAAAAGGACAGCACTCAGGTGGCAGTATAACTCGCTTGTTAAAGATCGTATTCTCTGGGGTCAGTCTGCCAGACTTCCCTGACTGCCCCATGACTTTAAACAAGTTACTTAACCTCTCTCTTGCCTCAGTTTTTCCATCTTTAAAAATAGGAATAATGCCCAGACAGCATGGCTCAGTGGCTGAGGGTTGGCCTATGAACCAGGAGGTCGACCTACGAACAGGAGGTCACGGTTTGATTCCCGGTTAGGGCACATGCCCAGGTTGTGGGCTCGATTCCTAGTGTGTGTGGGGTAAGGGAAGTGCAGGAGGCTGCTGATCAATGATTCTCTCTCATTATTTATATTTCTATCTCTCTGACATCAATAAAAAATATATTTTAAAAAATATATTTTTTTAATGGGAGTAATGATGCCTACTCAGAGGCTTGCTCAAACAATTAAATGTGCTTATAATGCTAATATTCAGAATTGTACTTAGCACACAGCTAATAATTACATGATCCTTACTACCACTTCACAAATCTTCCTCCAAAGCTATGTTTTCACATTCTCTAAGTAAATTCTCTAACAACTTACACATCTTTCTATTCCCTGGGAGTTTCCTGCATGTTGATTAAGAAATGTATATCAAATCAGAGAAGCAGGCTCCTACCATAGAGGCCTTAGATGCCATGTTAAAGAGCTTGGGCTTGATCTACACATAACAGGTTCAATTAAGCAGTTTCAAATAGGGTAAAATATGGTGAGAAATGCAATTTAGACAGGTCATTCTGTTTGCTGTGCAGGAGGTTGGTTTATAGAGAGCAACAGGAAGTTGTGAGTCCTGACAAGAGATAATAAAAGAACTGGTGCTCTAATAGAAGGAGTTTAGAGAAGAAAATATTCAAGAAATGATTAGAAAGAAACATTAGAAGGGTGAAGCTATTAGAAGGGTGAAGCTACCTTATAAGAGAATATAGAAATAAAAACGAAAAAACTGAAGGGTTTAATTTGGGGCATGTAAAATTTCAAGTACAGATTAGACATCTATATGAAGGTATTCAGAGGCTAATACACTGATATCTCAACTTGAGAAAAAGGTCACAGAGTTTAGACAAAGGTGATTATATACAGAGGAGAGCAGTGGCTTTAGGAAAGAAACCTGAGGAATCACAATAGTTTGATAAGCAAAGGAAAAACACACAGAGAGAGAAAAAGGAAAGGTCAGACGGATATGAAACCAATAGTCTAGTATAGCAGGCCAAGAAATCTTCATTTTTCAAACAGGAAGAAGACAACTGGATCAAACTGAACAGAGAATCCAGTATATTTCCTAAGACTAGAAATCAATGAATATCACAGGAGACACACGGTCATCCTATATAATAAAAGGCTAATATGCAAATTGTCCCCTAGGGCAGTGGTCGGCAAACTCATTAGTCAACAGAGCCAAATATCAACAGTACAACGATTGAAATTTCTTTTGAGAGTCAAATTTTTTAAACTTAAACTTCTTCTATTGCCACTTCTTCAAAATAGACTCGCCCAGGCCGTGGTATTTTGTGGAAGAGCCACACTCAAGGGGCCAAAGAACCGCATGTGGCTCTCGAGCCGCAGTTTGCCACACACGGCCCTAGGGAATTCAAATGACCAAGAGTTCGGCCACTCGCTATGACATGCGCTGACCACCAAGGGGCGGCACAGAACAAAGGAAGGACCCGGCCGGCAGCTGGCAGCCAGGGGAAGAAAGGCCCTGATCAGCCCTAATCACCAGCCAGGCCTACGGATCCTACCCATGCACAAATTTCATGGACCTGGCCTCTAGTTTCATAATAATAAAGGATTCATAACAGTCCTAAATGTATAATCACTTTATTGGAATGCTTCCAAAAAATGATGCAAAAACGCTGAATAGAAGTGAAAAGATAATTTTAAAATCCTAAATTATATTTGGAGACTTCAACACTTCCCTTTCAATAATTGTCAGAACATGCAGGCAGAAAATCAAAATATATAAGATGTGAACAACACTACCAACCAATTTGACCTACTTACTATTGATAGATCAGTTTTAACAAACACAATGCACATGGAACATTCACCAAGATAGACCACATTCTCAGACAGAAGGCAAGATTCAAAATCGAAAAGGACTGAAATCACACAAACTATGATATCTTGCCATGGGAATTAAATTACAAATCAGTAACAGAAAGATATCAGAAAACTCCTCAAATACTTGAAAATTAAACAACATATACCTAAATGGGTCAAGGGGAAAAAATATCCACAGGAAATCAGAAAGTATTTTGAATATTCAGAAAATGATTCAGTAGGCTCTCTGAGAAAAATTTAGAGCATAAAATTCCTGTATTAGAAAACAAGACTCTAAAAAAAATACAAGAAAACAAGAGTCTCAAATCAATTATTTAAGTTTCCACCTTAAGAAACCAGAAACAGAATAAAGAAGAGGAAGGAAATAGTAAACATAAAATAAAATCACTATACAGAAAATTTCTGAAACCAAAGCTGGTACTTTCAAAAGATCAATAAAATTAACAAACCTCTAGTCCAGGGATGGGAAACATCCGGCCCACAGGCCTTCATTTGCTCTGGCCCTGCCACGGCATTAGGTGTGAGTGAATTAAATGTTTGACCAAATATAGCAGGCTAATTTTTAAGTTGATAATTTTGTGTGGCCCAAGAATGATGTTATAAATATCCAAATGGCCTGGGGCAGAAAAATAGGTTCCCCACCCCTGCCAAATCATACTAATCAGGAGGAGAAAACAGAAGACACAAATTATCAATATCAGAATTGGAATCGGAGATCAACACAGATCCTACACTTAAAGGATAAAAAAATGTTACAAACAACTTATAATTCAACAACACAGATGTAGAAAATTCCTTGAAAGACAAATGACCAAGATCTCAGAACTTCCTCTAGTTGCTATATAGGCCAACGTCTGATTTTCTAGCTACAGCTGTGAACCATGTGGGTCATGAAATTAATGGACTGGAATGGATCACTTTTTTCGTTGTCTTGGGTTTTTAGTGGAATGGAAAAGATCAAAAAGGAAAGGATCCCAGTTTACTATGCTTACAAATGTTAAATACTGTTTCTTAAAACATGTTTCAACTGAGAGAAAATGTGTATGTGCGTGTGTTCCGGGCTACAAAATAAAATGTATTCCTTACTATGGGGCCTCATCAAAGTTTGAAAACCACTGCTGGCAAGCAAAACAAGGGATTACAATAGCAATGCTGAAGTCCATGGGAAAAAATAAGAGATTATCAGTAGGAACACTGTACTTCCTACAAACGATTGTGAAGGACAGGGAAGAAAAAAGCATGGCAAACAACTCCTAAAACACTCACTGCACACAGAGATGGAGAAGTCAGCACTGTGATATCCACATTCAGTTTCTCCCAGTTTACCTTTTAAAAATTATCTCCCCTCACTGTCCTCCTCCCTTTTTGTCTCTACAAGGAAAGCTTTATTTTCAACCCAACTATAACAATGGAGGGTGGTAAACTCAATGATTTTTTTCACCTTTACAATACCTTTGCACCTTGCACTGCACTTTAAACATAGTGAATGCTCAGATAGCATAGAATGAACACTGTTTAAAACTCTGCTTTGGGACCTGAATGTTACAGTACTACTTCATTCTTTTAACCAAACAGTGTCCTGTGAAATTAAATTCTGATAGTAACTGAAGAAATAAGCTTAGTAGGTAAGTACTTTTGCAGGCCTTTAACGAAGCAACTGAAAGAAATGGGTTTTTAACATTAATGCTTCCCAGGATGTTTCTATTTAGTGTTTCTAAAACCCTGTTATTCAACACATGACTACAGCAGGCACCACTCTTAAATTCCTTCTCTCAAGTTCTATCCAAGAAGGCTATCCACACTAAGAAGTTCTAAATTAAAAGCACATGTGCAACGTGTATGCTGTGGAGGTGGCAACCTTTAATTAGAAAGCATAATGCTAGCATACATCAAAACATTAATCAATGGCAAACGCTTTCCTGAGCTCTAACTCACCAGAAATAGTTTAAAGAGCCCTCAAAATATCCAGCTATCTGGCCCTCCTCACAGCTCTGCATTCATCTTCAAGCATGTCAAATTCTCGGCCGCCGGGCCACATGCCTCGTATATACATATCCTGTAAGCCTCAATAGCAAATACGACACACCACGCCTCTCTATCCATCAGGAAATATTTTTTAAAGAGATTGAAAAAGCACAGAACTAAATGCAATAGTTCAACCTACTTGGGCTTATGTGAAACACACCAAAACCCTATGAGGAGAAGATATAATTAGTCATTCTTTACAAATAAGCAAACACATAATTGATTTATCAAGGTCACAGAGCTAAGAAGTGGTGAAATTCTGTCTTTCAATTAGAGTCTTTTGATTCCAAACCCAATGTTCTTTCCATCCACACTGCGTCAATCAGCAGTGAGTTAGAAAAACCTTACTATCAGTGTTTCCTGTTAAGCATAGTCATACTTATTCTCTAAGCTCCACAACAATGGGTCCAACGCCCACACTAGACTATCTGCCCATCCTTTCCTAGACTCAAGAGCCAGGCTAACGCACAAGGTCAGAAGAAAACAACAGGGAGAGCTGGGGAGACAGCAGTTCAGCCAGTGAGTCCATGTGAAGGAGGTCAACGTGCAATCCAAGAGAGATGGTCATGTGTACATCTAAGGTGAAGGCAGGGGCAAGGTAACAAGTCAGTGACCCAGGCAGGTGGTCAGAAAGACAGACAGCCGTTTCTTGTCAAAGGTTCTCTACCCTGGGCAAAAGCAAGACTCCATATCTGGGAAGCCTGACCTGGACCAATCCGGCACAGATCCAAACCACAATACCACAGATTATCAAAACACTGATTCATTTTTTCAATCCATCAAAGAACTTATGAAAATGCTTACCATATGCCAGATAACATACCTGGAAATACATTTTTTTTTAATTTATTAAGGTATTACATATGTGTCCTCATCCCCCTATTACCTTCCCAACCCCCTCCCCCCCACACTCATGCCCTCACCCCGGGCTTGCTGTCTGTGTCCATTGGTTAGGCTTATATGCATGCATACAAGTCCTTTGGTTGATCTCTCCCCCTTACCCCCACCCTCCCCTACCTTCCATCTGAGGTTTGACAGTCTGATCGATGCTTCTCTGTCTCTAGATCTGTTTTTGTTCATCAGTTTATGTTGTTCATTATTTCCCATAGATGAGTGAGATCATGTGATATTTATCTCTCTCTCAATGGCTTATTTCACTTAGCATAATGCTCTCCATTTCCATCCATGCTGTTGCAAATGGTAGGAATTCCATCTTTTTTACAGCAGCATAGTATTCCACTGTGTAGATGTACCACAGTTTTCTAATCCACTCATCTACTGATGGGCACTTAGGCTGTTTCCAAATCTTAGCTATGGTAAATTGTGCTGCTATGAACACAGGGGTGCATATATCCTTTCTGATTGGTGATCCTAGCTTCTTGGGATATGTTCCTAGAAGTGGGATTACTGAGTCAAATGGGAGTTCCATTTTTAGTTTTTTGAGGAAACTCCATACTGTTCTCCACAGTGGCTGCACCAGTCTACATTCCCACCAGCAGTGCACAAGGGTTCCTTTTACTCCACATCCTCGCCAACACTTGTCGTTTGTTGATTTGTTGATGATAGCCATTCTGACAGGTGTGAGATGGTACCACATTGTCATTTTGATTTACATCTCTCGGATAATTCGTAACTTTGAGCATGTTTTCATATGTTTCTTGGCCTTCCTTCTCTCTTCTTTTGAAAAGTTTCTATTTAGGTCCGTTGCCCATTTTTTTATTTGGATTATCTTCCTTTTGTTAAGTTGTATGAGTTCCCTGTAAATGTTGGAGATTAAACCTTATCGGTGATAACATTGGCAAATATGTTCTCCCATGCAGTGGGCTTTCTTGTTGTTTTATTGATGGTTTCTTTTGCTGTGCAGAAGCTTTTTATTTTGATGCAGTCCCATTTGTTTATTTCCTCTTTAGTTTTCATTGCCCTAGGAGCAGTATCAGTGAAGTAATTGGTTTGGCATATGTCTGAGATTTTGTTGCCTGTGGATTCCTCTAGTATACTTATGGTTTCCCATCTTATGATTAAGTCCTTTATCAATTTTGAGTTTATTTTTATGTATGGTGTAAGTTGGTGGTCTAGTTTTTTGGTGGTTTTTTTTCATGTATCTGTCCCATTTTCCCAACACCATTTATTAAAGAGACTATCTTGACTCCATTGTATGTTCATGCTTCCTTTGTCGAATATTAATTGGGCATAGTGGTTTGGGTCGATTTCTGGGTTCTCTATTCTATTCCATTGATCTATATGTCTGTTCTTGTGCCAGTACCAGGCTGTTTTGAGAACCGTGGCTTTGTAATACAGCTTGATATCTAGTATTGAGATCCCACCTATTTTGTTCTTTTTCAGGATTGTTCCAGCTATTCCGGGTCTTTTTTTATTCCAGATGAATTTCTGGAGAGTTCGTTCTAGGTCTGTAAAATATGCCATTGGTATTTTAATGGGGAGTGCATTGAATCTATAGATCGCTTTGGGTAGTATGGACATTTTGATGATGTTGATGTTTATGTCTATCTCTTTTTTCAGTGTCCTGTAGTTTTCCGCGTATAGGTCTTTTACCTCCTTAGTTGTTTATTCCTAGGTATCTTAATTTTTTTGGTGCGATGGCAAATGGGATTGCTTGTTTAGTCTCTCTTTCTGTAAGTTCACTATTGGTGTATAGAAATGCCATAGATTTCTTGGCGTTAAATTTGTATCCTGCTACATTGCCAAATTCATTTATTAAGTCTAATAATGTTTTGATGGGAGTCTTTAGGGTTTTCTATGTACAATATCATGTCCTCTGCAAATAAGGACAGTTTCACTTCTTCTTTTCCAATTTGGATGCCTTTTATTTCTTCTTCTTGTCTAATCGCAATGGCTAGTACTTCCAGTACTATGTCAAACAGGAGTGGTGAGAGTGGGCATCCCTGTCTTGTTCCTGTTCTTAGGGGAAATGGTTTTAGTTTTTGTCCAATGAGTGTGATGTTGGCTGTGTGTTTGTCATATATGGCTTTTATTATGTTGAGGTATGGTCCTTCTAGTCCCACCTTGCTGAGAATTTTTATCAAGAAAGGGTGTTAGATTTTGTCAAATGCTTTTTCTGCATCAATTGATATGACTATGCGATTTTTATCCCTCAATTTGTTTATGTGATTTATCACGTTTATTGATTTGCGAATATTATACCATCCTTGCATCCCTGGAATAAATCCTGCTTGGTCATGGTGTATGATCTTTCTGATGTACTGTTGGATCTTATTTGCTAGAATTTTCTCGAGGATTTTGGCATCTATCATACCTGGAAATATTAATAACACATTGTCTCCGTCTCCAAAAGGTGTGAACTAATGAGAAATACAGATACTAAATGATGTACTGCTTTGATAAAAATATGCACAGGGCACTACGGTAACAACCCAAAAGTGCTGACCTTACCAAGCCCAGTTGCAAGGATTTGGGGAGAGGTGAGAAATGAAGGAAGGATGGGAAAGAAGATTAAGAAAGTCTTGCCAACTGGCTTGTGTGACTCAGTGGTTGAGTATCGACCTATGAACCAGGAGGTCATGGTTTGATTCCTGGTCAGGGCATATGCCTAGGTTTCAGGCTCAATCCTCAGTGTGGGGCGTGCAGGAGGCAGCTGATCAGTGAATCTCATCACTGATGTTTCTATCTCTCTCTCTCCCTCTTCCTTCCTCTCTGAAATCAATAAAAATATATAAAAAAGAAAAGAAGTCTTGCTCAGTGGTTAGAACATCAACCTCTGGCCCAAAGGGTCACATGTTCAATTCCTGGTCAAGGGCACACATCATGGTTGCAGATTCGATGTATCTCTCTCATGTTGATGTTTCTCTCTCTCTCTCTCTCTCTCTCTCTCTCTCTCTCTCTCTCTCTCTCTCCCCGTCTCTCTCCCCTTCTCTTTCCCCCTCTCCTTCCCTCCCTCCCTCTCTCCTTCCCTCTCCCTCTCTTTCTCCCTCTCTCTCTCTTCCCCCCTCCTCCCTCCCTTCCACTCACTCTAGAAATCAATGGAAAAAATATCCTTGGGTGAAGATTTTAAAAAAGAAAGAAGAGGCTAGGCTAGGCCTGCAGGTCTGTGGCGAGCCGTGGCTTTGGGTCTCTCTTCCACAGGTTAGGGTTTGTGAAAGTTGTCAAAAGGCCTACTTCAAGTGATAGCAAGTGAAATTCAGAAGACTACAAGAGGGTTAAACTGATTACTATGCCTGGAAATGCTTGGTAATCCAGGATAAAAATAAATACAACACACCTAAACACCAGATGATAGTTCATGCAACCAACAGAAATATCATTTGTCAGATTGCTTATGTCCGTATAGGAGATAGGATAGTTTGTGCAGCTTATGCTCATGAACTCCCAAAGTATGATGTGAGGTTTGGCCTGACAAATTACACTGCAGCATACTGTACTGGCCTGCTGCTGACCCGCAGGCTTCTCAGTAGGTTTGGCATGGACAAGATCTATGAAGGCCAGGTGGAGGTGAAAGGAGATGAATACAACATGGAAAGTATCAATGGTCAACCTGGTGCCTTCACCTGCTATTTGGATGTAGAGCTTGCCAGAACTACTACTGGAAATGAAGTTTTTGGGGCCCTAAAGGGAACTGTGGATGGAGACTTACCTATCCCTCACAGTACCAAATAATTCCCTGGTTATGATTCAGAAAGCAAGAAATTCAATGCAGAAGTACACTGGAAGCACATCATGGGTCAGAACATTGCAAATTATATGCGTTATCTAATGGAAGAAGATGAAGATGCTTATAAGAAACAGTTATCTCAATACGTAAAGAACAATGTAACTCCAGACATGATGGAGGAGATGTATAAGAAAACTTAAGCTGTTATATGAGAGAATCCAGTCTATGAGAAGAAGATTAAGAAAGAAGTTAAAAAGAAGAGGTGGAACCTTCCCAAAATGTCCCTTACCCAGAAGAAAGATCAGGGAGCTCAGAAGAAAGCAAGCTTCCTCAGAGCTCAGGAACGAGCTGCTGAGAGCTAATAAACCAAATCACAATTTTCTATGAAGATTTTTCAGAGAGACAATAAATTTATTAGACAAACAGCTTTAAAAAAAAGTCTTCACTGAGGAGGAACCCATTTATTAATGTACAATCAGAGCAAGATTGGCTTCGAGAGTAGCCTGTTGAAGCAATTCCATAACACAACTGTTTCTAGAGATTGTGAGCTGGCACTGTGCAGACAGAGTCAGAGAACAAAGGTATCAGAAAGGTAAGGGCATAGTCTGAATGAAAATAGGGGGGAAATATAGACTGCCCATAAAATAGGAACAAACCTCAAAAATACCATCATGTAGAATACTATTCATCAATAGAAAGGAAGTAGTGATATGTTTCAACATGGATGAACCTTGAAAACATGCTAAGTAAAAAAATTCAGACACAAAAGACTACATATCATATGACTCCATTTATATGAAGTGTCCAGAAGATGCAAATCTATAGACACAAAATAGACTGGTAATTGCCTATGGCTGAGAGAGCTGGAGGTAATTAGGGAGTGACTGCTTAAGGGTAGGAAGTTTCTTTTTGGGTGATAAAAATGTTCTGAAATTGATTGTGGTGATGGTTTCACAACTCTGAGGATATACTAAAAAACACTGAAATGTACACTTTAAATGAATGAATATTTGATATGTGAATTATAGCTCAATAAGGCTGTTACAAACATACCAATGTATCTACCTAATAAAGGAGTAACATGCTAATTGACCATACCTTCGCGATGCCCACCAGCCAATCAGGGGTGAGTATGCAAATTAACCCAACAAAGATGGAAGGTTAATTTGCATACACAGGCACCGAGTGGCTAGGGGCAGGACAAGACGCTTGTGTCATCGCCATGGCGATGATGCAGGCATTCCGCACCACCTCCGGCTGCTCCGGGCCTCTGGGCAGCGTAGGAAGGTGGAAAGGCAGCTCTGGGCCGGAGCGGAAAAGTGGCTCCGGCCAGAGCGAAGGCGGTGCTGGCAGCCAGGGAAAGGAAGGCCCATTCTGGCACGAATCTTTGTGCATCGGGCTTCTAGTATTCTCATAAAAGCTCAAACATAAACATTGCAGATGGTTTTATTATTGGCCTTAAGCCATTTGAAAACTAAATCAACAGAGTAAGTGTATAGGTGTGGAGCTGTGTGGAACAAGATTCAAGCCACAGCTGTACCACTTGCCAGCTGTGCATACTTGAGAGAGCTACCAACTTAACCTGTCAGCCTCAGTGCACTAGGTGGAAGAATGAGGACAATATCAACCTCGCAGGGTAAGAAATTACATACATCATCTGCGTAAGTGCTCCACATTGCTACCATTTTCTAAATACTGTTGCATGAGAAATAAACGTCATCCTGAAAAGTTTACATAAATACCCTTTTCTTATATACAATACAGAGGAATAAAACACAACAATCTAATTCAATTTTTTAAAGTCCGCATGTCAAGATCTACTAGTATGTCTCATTCACATTTGTACATCCATCTTACCCTAAGATGGTAAGTGTCTAAGATGCTACTCTAGATTACCAGGGATGCTAAACAATTTCTGAGTGCCCACTTATGTTTTAAGCACTCTGTTTCATATTTGATACAAAGTAAATTTGAATTCGAAACTTGGTCAGTAGAGTGAAATGCTTTGTCCTCCAATATAAAAGAATCTATATGGGTGCTATGACATGTTAATTACTTATAAGAAGGTCTATTATTTTCAACATGTAGAACATATACTAAGATTGCTTGGTTCTCTTGTAAGTAAAATTTTTAAAAATTACACATACGGTATTCAGTCTGGTCTATTTTATTTAGCATCTATATATTTCTGAAAAGCAGATACGTCTTTAGCTTTTTTTTTTTTACCTCTTTTTGAAGTACTAGAGCTGATTTAAATGATTTAAGGTTGACTAACAGCTTAAAATTTTTGTTTAATTACAAATTAACATATCAACTAGTCCCTTTTACTATTTAAAAGCAACAATTTAATACATTTTACCAGTTCTCTCTTATTTTAGCACCATAACAAAGTACATTTCCAAAACATGCAGTTTTTAGCAATGTCAAAGGTGTTAGCACAGCATGCTATGGACATCACATAGTTAGTTAAAATTCACAAGGAAACGTTAAGAACCTTACCATGTCATCTGTCAATGTCCTAATATTTAAATGCTGCAAATGAAAGAAACCAATCGTATCAGTAATTTGTAACAGCTTTTTAAAATTTTAGTTAATAGAGTACATTTAAAATTCTACAATGCTAAGTTGAATGTAATTAAATTCCTGATAGTCTAATAAAAATGCATTATATATTGTTTTAATCACTTTCTTGAGAACATGGGCAAAAGTTGCCCTGAATGTGGTAGTACCAAACGTTTCCTAAAATTTCTTGTATTTGTACACCAAACTAGAAATCTAACTGTGGTACAATTAATATATTCTCCCAATTAACAATATTAATTATCATTAAGTATATGAACTTAGAACACAATAAAGATTTAAATATAATTTCCAGAAATGTGTTCACATTATAAAACAGTGAAACTTTAAATCTACCATTAACATGCAGCACAGTAGTTAATGAAGTACTTTGCTGGCTTAATTAACTTAAACAATTCTAGAAACAAAGAGGAGAATACTAGAACAAGTATTTGCATCTTTAACATCAGTTTGATTTATCACTAGTGGTGACAGTAGGCACTTCCAATTTCATTGCTAGCTTCTTCGAGAACCCTTTTGATGATTTCCTTGCTAGACAAACATAAGGCCACTTTAGGAAAGGAATAAATTAGTTTCCTGCAAAGTGGTGTTCACAACTTGGGGGAGGTGGGGGGGGGGGGGGCGGCGGTGCGGCAGATACAAATCTAAGTTTTATAAATTCCTGAGTCGGGAAAGATTTTGTCTCTCAGTAGCTAGAATCAATTTCCAATTCTCCTTCCTCTTACTCATTATGGCATTAGATCATTAAGGGGGCAGAAAATGGATCAAGTGCATTTCCTAAGTAGGAAGTCAGATGTACTATTTTGTAAAAATCTACCTCAATGATGACCCAGGTTAAAAACTGTTACAGTATGAATCACTATCCCAGATTCTCTTCTGTCTTTCACCAAGATGATTCCTTCGTCTAGTACAGAGGAAACAGTTAGTTTGAGGGACCCAGAATGAGCTTTGTATACACCCAGTGATGGGCAACCTTTTGAGCTTGGTGTGTCAAACTTCGCCAAAAAACTGAGCATAACTCGGGTAGTGTGTCACTTTGAGGAAAAAACATTATTTCGCGATATTTATAGTTTAAATAACATAAATGTATAATTGTTACATATAATTGTATTTAATAAACCAAAAACTAAATATTTAGTGCTGACACGCATGTCATAGGTTCGCCATCACTGCATACACCAAAGAGAATGCAGCTAAATAAATGATGACACCATTCACCATTAGCCACACCACTGGGTTCCAGACTGAACTGCCTGTTAAATTAGGAAAAAAGTAGTAATAACACTGGATTAACGAAGGGGTTAGTATTTAATTCTGGGCTGTAAAATTAATAAGTATGCACAAAGGTCCTTAAGAGTGAGTGTAATCCAGGGCAGGACTAAAATTTCTGAGGCACTTAGGGCTCCAGTCTCACCCTAGGAACCATTACTAGAATTAAACCCAATTCTACCCCAAGTCCACAGAAAAAGGAACATGGAAAGACTGTGTGGGGGTCCCTTCCTCTAACTGTCTACTGTCTGTGTGGTTCTTGCCAAGAGAGATTTCCAGCCCATTGTACTTGGCGAACCATATCTTATTCTCCATCCAGAGGTAACACCCAAATCATGACTCTCATCACACCAGAAAAGGGTCATTTCAAGGTTCTCTGACAAAAGGAACATAGCCGACTTCTGACAATAGCACTCTGGGTGGCCGAATGGTTAAAACATAAGGCCAAATAAAAAGTATAAAGCTGAAATCCTATATAGAATAGTATGCCACAACAAAAACATCTACTTACACAAATGAAATATTCCCAAATCTCAATTTGAGTTGCCTGAGAAACACTAAATACTTAGTGAAAAATATAAAGGTTATACTAAATGGCACCCTTTGTGGGATGTCTGAATGTTAATATTAATTCATTCAAGTTTATTATCAAGTTTACATTCAAGGGTCAACCTGTTTAAATTATAGACTTCTAGACGGAAACCAAGATGGCGGCATAGGTTAAACACCTAACCTGCAGCCGGGCACAACAATTTCAAAAATACAACTAGAGGTCAGAACGGACATCGTCCAGAACCACAGGAGAGCTGGCGGACTGAAATACCCACAGCTGGGGGGAAGGAGAAGGCCACGGGGACAGTCGGGGAAGCCGTAAAAGCCTGAGGTATGGAGAAACGGGCAGAGACACGAGCACACGCGCCTGCGGGGAGGATGGAACCGGAGAGGAGGGGGCGGCTGATGACCTGGCCGGAGTTCACTGGCAGGAAGGAGATAAAGGCTCCGGAGTGCGCTGAGCACCGGCTCCGATTGCACTGAATCCCATTCCGGGCGAAACCCTGGGAAACTCACTCACTTTCGCAACTCCGCCGCCCCCGCAGGCCACCCGGCCCGGGACGCTGGGGACGCCGCCTCAGCGGCGGCGCCCGGAGCCCGGCGGCCTCCCAGCACCCGTCCCCGCCGCCCAGCCCCCGCGCGCCTGGTGCCCCGGGCCACAGGCCCCGCACACCGGACGGAGGCCCGGGCGCCCACTCCGTGCACCTCCCGGCGGCACTAGACTTCAGTAGAGTTGACTGAATTCAAGGGATTAAGAAGTATAAATTGGGGGGACACCGCGGCGGCGACGTCCGGAACGCGGCGATGGCGGTGCCTGGAGCTCGGCGGCCGCCCAGCGCCCATCCCAGCCGCGCGACCCTCGCGCGCCTGGTTCCGCGGGACGCGCGCACCGCGCACCGGACAGAAGCCCGGGCGCCCTCTCCGTGCACCTCCCTGCGGCGCTAGACTTCAGTAGAGTTGACTGAATTCAAGGGATTAAGAAGTATAAATTGGGGGGACACCGCGGCGGCGACGTCCGGAACGCGGCGATGGCGGTGCCTGGAGCTCGGCGGCCGCCCAGCGCCCGTCCCAGCCTCGTGGCCCTCGCGCGCCTGGTTCCGCGGGACGCGCGCACCGCGCACTGGATGGAGGCCCGGGCGCCCTTTCCGTGCACCTCCCAGCGGCGCTAGACTTCAGTAGAGTTGACTGAAATGAAGGGATTAAGAGGTACAGATTGGGAAGTATGAAAAAGATGGCGGCGGAGGTTAGGGGCTGTTCTGTTGCCTCGCACCCAGCGAAATCGGAGGGGATGAGGTGTGGAGGTGCGTGGGTCTGGCTGGTGGCGGGGGAGAGGGGCTTTTGTTCCAAACCTAGGGGAGATTGGCTCTCCATCACCCTGAAACCCATCTTCTGGCGAACCCCGGGAGACCCAGATGCCTGCGGGGAGAGGCGGGACTCTTGCGGAGGTGCGCCCAGCAATCAGTGTTTGCTGCGCTGGAGTGCGGAACGAGGGGACTTAGATACGTGGAAGGCAGAAGGACCAGACTCACAGCCATCTTGGCTCGCCGCACCATGGCCTGTGGGCGCCCTGAGACCCCGCCCCGCCCTGGGACCCGCCCCGCACGTTTTGAAGACCTGCCCCGCAAATCTTGCAGGCACACCTGCGCCCCAAGCAACGGCTTATGCATGTGGGTGGCCTGCCCTCTGGCAGCGGACCAGATGATCTGCTGTTCTAGTCGGACTGCTCCAGGGCCACTCAGACAGGATGAAGAAACTACAGTTTTTGCTGTAATCCTTGCTGAGTGCCTAAGGCAGTAGCTGATCTACACCCCATTGGAGACCCAGAAACGAGGGCATCTGGTGGTCTGTGGGAGATGACACCAGATTTCAACCACGTGCATAAGGGACACATTCAACGGGAATATTCAGTGAGCGCCAAAGCTTTGCTGCACCAAGACCCGGCCCATAAACGTGTCTCCTGCACAGCAACTCTTCCTTTATAGACAAAGAGAGCCCCCCCAGTGACACCAACAACAATCAAGACTTAACTATACAAAGGAGGACCAAGATGGAGGCATAGGGCGGAAGCCTGATTGTTGCCTACCACAACAACTTTGAGACTACGACAAGAGAGCAGAGCAGACACCATCCAAGACCACCATAGGGCTGGCTGAGTAGATGCTCTACAACTAGAATAAAAGAGGGGTATGTGGGATGATGCTGATGCCGGTGACCCAAAGACCACACTTTAAGAACTACGGCTCAGGCGACACAAAAGAACTAAGGCTCAGGCGATACAACAGCGGCCTGGAATGTGCTCGGCGCAGATCCCCTGGCGGTCTCCGGCTGAGGGGACGGCTCCACTGGCAACCAAGCACGGACAGACGAACCACTATGAGACATGGGGTGGGAGACTCCGCGCTTGCTGACCTCTGAGTCCGTCAAGAATCTCAACGCCCCGGAAGCGGCCAGGTGCGCATGCTTGGCGACCGGCCACCGATGCAGACCCAAGGGCCGACGCAGCGACACCAGACTGGCCCACCGCCATGCACCGGGTGCACCGGAGCTTCGCCGAGCCGCCGCCCGACGAGTTCTGCAGCAGCCATACTGGAGCTCCGGAAGGATGGCCAGGGGAATTGCTGAGGGGGGATTGACCGGCAGGAATTGGGATCGGGAAGACGGGGCCCCGCTGAGACCCAGGTGCGGGCGGGGTTGCGCGCCTCTGGGCTCGGGTGTGGTCACACGCCTCTGGGTATAAGTGAGGCCTCACGTCCCTGGGTCTAGGTGAGGCCACATGCCCCTGGGTCCAGGTGAGGCCGGACTCCGGGTCCGGGTGAGGCCAAGTGCCCCTGGACCCGGATGACGCTGGATCCCGTGCCCGGGTGAGGCCAAGCGCCCCTGGGTCTGGGAGAGCCCACACACCCCTGGGTCTGGGTGAGACCATGTGTCCCTGGATCTGGGTGAGGCCTCGTGCACCTAGGCCCGGGTGAGCCCAAGTGGCCCTGGGTCTGGGAGAGGCCACGCGTCCCTGGGTCCGGGTGAGACCATGTGTCCCTGGATCCGGATGAGGCCTCATGCACCTAGGCCCGGGTGAGCCCAAGTGGCCCTGGGTCTGGGAGTGGCCAAACGTTCCTGGGTCTGGGTGAGACCGTGTGTCCCTGGATCCGGGTGAGGCCTCATGCACCTAGGCCCGGGTGAGCCCAAGTGGCCCTGGGTCGGGGAGAGGCCAAGCATCCCTGGGTCCGGGTGAGACCATGCGTCCCTGGATCCGGGTGAGGCCTCGTGCACCTAGGCCCGGGTGAGCCCAAGTGGCCCTGGGTCTGGGAGAGGCCAAGCATCCCTGGGTCCGGGTGAGACCATGTGTCCCAGGATCCGGGTGAGGCCTCGTGCACCTAGGCCCGGGTGAGCCCAAGTGGCCCTGGGTCTGGGAGAGGCCAAGCGTCCCTGGGTCCGGGTGAGACCTTGCGTCCCTGGATCCGGATGAGGCCTCGTGCACCTAGGCCCGGGTGAGCCCAAGTGGCCCTGGGTCTGGGAGAGGCCAAGCGTCCCTGGGTCCGGGTGAGATCATGTGTCCCTGGATCCGGATGAGGCCTCGTGCACCTAGGCCCGGGTGAGGCCACGTGCCCCTGGGTCTGGGAGAGGCTAAGCGTCCCTGGGTCCGGGTGAGACCATGTGTCCCTGGATCTGGGTGAGGCCTCGTGCACCTAGGCCCGGGTGAGCCCAAGTGGCCCTGGGTCTGGGAGTGGCCAAACGTTCCTGGGTCTGGGTGAGACCGTGTGTCCCTGGATCCGGGTGAGGCCTCGTGCACCTAGGCCCGGGTGAGCCCAAGTGGCCCTGGGTCTGGGAGAGGCCAAGCGTCCCTGGGTCCGGGTGAGACCATGCGTCCCTGGATCCGGATGAGGCCTCGTGCACCTAGGCCCGGGTGAGCCCAAGTGGCCCTGGGTCTGGGAGAGGCCAAGCGTCCCTGGGTCCGGGTGAGACCATGTGTCCCTGGATCTGGGTGAGGCCTCGTGCACCTAGGCCCGGGTGAGCCCAAGTGGCCCTGGGTCTGGGAGAGACCAAGCATCCCTGGGTCTGGGTGAGACCGTGTGTCCCTGGATCCGGGTGAGGCCTCGTGCACCTAGGCCCGGGTGAGCCCAAATGGCCCTGGGTCGGGGAGAGGCCAAGCATCCCTGGGTCCGGGTGAGACCATGCGTCCCTGGATCCGGATGAGGCCTCGTGCACCTAGGCCCGGGTGAGCCCAAGTGGCCCTGGGTCTGGGAGAGGCCAAGCGTCCCTGGGTCCGGGTGAGACCATGTGTCCCTGGATCTGGGTGAGGCCTCGTGCACCTAGGCCCGGGTGAGCCCAAGTGGCCCTGGGTCTGGGAGAGACCAAGCATCCCTGGGTCTGGGTGAGACCGTGTGTCCCTGGATCCGGGTGAGGCCTCGTGCACCTAGGCCCGGGTGAGCCCAAATGGCCCTGGGTCGGGGAGAGGCCAAGCATCCCTGGGTCCGGGTGAGACCATGCGTCCCTGGATCCGGGTGAGGCCTCGTGCACCTAGGCCCGGGTGAGCCCAAGTGGCCCTGGGTCTGGGAGAGGCCAAGCATTCCTGGGTCCGGGTGAGACCATGTGTCCCAGGATCCGGGTGAGACCTCGTGCACCTAGGCCCGGGTGAGCCCAAGTGGCCCTGGGTCTGGAGGAGGCCAAGCGTCCCTGGGTCCGGGTGAGACCTTGCGTCCCTGGATCCGGATGAGGCCTCGTGCACCTAGGCCCGGGTGAGCCCAAGTGGCCCTGGGTCTGGGAGAGGCCAAGCGTCCCTGGGTCCGGGTGAGACCATGTGTCCCTGGATCCGGATGAGGCCTCGTGCACCTAGGCCCGGGTGAGGCCACGTGCCCCTGGGTCTGAGAGAGGCTAAGCGTCCCTGGGTCCGGGTGAGACCATGTGTCCCTGGATCTGGGTGAGGCCTCGTTCACCTAGGCCCGGTTGAGCCCAAGTGGCCCTGGGTCTGGGAGAGGCCAAACGTTCCTGGGTCTGGGTGAGACCATGTGTCCCTGGATCCGGGTGAGGCCTCATGAACCTAGGCCCGGGTGAGGCCACGTGCCCCTGGGTCTGGGAGAGGCCAAGCGTCCCTGGGTCCGGGTGAGACCATGCGTCCCTGGATCCGGATGAGGCCTCGTGCACCTAGGCCCGGGTGAGCCCAAGTGGCCCTGGGTCTGGGAGAGGCCAAGCGTCCCTGGGTCCGGGAGAGACCATGTGTCCCTGGATCCAGGTGAGGCCTTGTGCAACTAAGCCCGGGTGAGGCCACGTGCCCCTGGGTCTGGGAGAGGCCAAGCGTCCCTGGGTACGGGTGAAGCCAGATCCTGGGTCCGGGTGAGGCCGTGCGCCCCTGGATCCATCCGGGTGAGGCTGGGTCCCAGGCCCGGGTGAGAACACGCGCCCCTTGGGTATGGGTGAGGCCACGTGCCCCTTAGTCCGGGTGACGCCGTGCCCCTGGGTTCGGCCGAGACCAAACCAGAGGGAGTCGGACCTCCGTTACCACCATTTGTCCACCATCCAGAGCTGAGGGGTCAGTGCTGACATGTACACATAAGGAACTACTGGACATCGAAATTGGGTCTCAAAAGAACTGTTGGCCCAGGGGGAAGCTCGTTACAGATTGATTCATTTGCCTGTCAGCATAAATATTATTGCTCGTCTCACAAAAAAAAAAAAAAAAAAAAAAAAAAAAAAAAAAAAAAAAAAATAAATTATAGACTTCTAGACAGTGGAGGAAGTGGATGACTGACATAGGATCCTCGGATAATTCTGTGAGGCTTTGGCTTTGTGTAGCCACAAAACTACAGGGGTGATAGCCTTAATTGAAAAAAGAAAAGCCCGGCAGGTGGCTCGGGGGTTGAGCACTGACCCAGGAACCAATAGGTCACCCGTTAGAATCCTGTGGGGCACATGCCCTGCGGGCGTGCAGGAGGCAGCAGATCAATGACATTTCTCTATCGTTTATGTTTCTCCCTCTCTCTATCCTTCTCCCTTCCTCTCTCTCTAAAAAATCAATTAAAAAAATATTTTTTAAGAAGCTTTCACTAAAACATAGAAGAAAAGACTTTATTATAAAAAGTTATTTCCTTCATACTGGTACTTGAGGTACTGTTTAGATATCTGGCTAACCAAGATCCTTAGAAAATGAAGTGTTTCTGTTTTACAGCTACCAGTCATGCTCTTTACTTCTGGTTGGGGAAAATAGCAACTGCATGCATCAATCCAGTTCAGAAGTAGCATTTGCTGATAGCCACAGCAAGGAGAAAATTGAAACACAAAATTGACTATTAAGTGAAAGCAAATAGAAACACTTTTTTAAAATAGTAACAATTTGATAGCAACTTTTTAGGGTGATTATTTGCCCAAAACAAGTTAAAAGCACATAGTTTTAGACATTAAAACAGTCACACAAAGTGACTTTGTGACCTTTATTACATTACCTGGTGCTAGTGTTGCTTTATGGGATAGTATAAAACTGGGATATCAAAATGTAATCAGTTCTGAACACGGGACCACTGGTAATTGGTTAGTGTGTGGTATGAAAGCACATTAGGGCTCTTGCCCTAGCCCTAACATTTTAGAGCCAAAAACTCACCCTTCTGTTTCCATTGTGTTTCTCTACTTGCAAATTCTATTTTCTCCCTAAAAAGTAAGGAGTACCACATAGAGATATATGTTTTCTACTAATGATGGTTCCTAGGAGGAATGGTCCAGAGGAGCACTCTGGAACTGAAAAAGAGAGAAAGTCTGTATAGATTTTTTTTCTTCTAAAGAACATAGGATCTGAAAAAAAGGGGGGGCAAAAACACAGAACACGGATCTCTATATTCCATCAAAACCTTTAATGAAGATAATACATGCTGTCAAAAATAGATCTAGAGCTTTCAAAGCACTGTGCTAAATGCTGTAAATATGAAGGGGTATGATATGAAGGGGTATGAAGAAACAGTCCCACTTCCACCCACTAGTTTACAAGTAAAAGTTTACAAGTATGTAACAAAGACTAAATAAATTAACACAAAGCATTACCCTGGGATAACCATGCAAAGAAAAAGATTCCAAACTGTAGCCAAGATTTTTAGCAAATTTTACATTGTCTTTCACTGGTTAGCACATTTGAACTAGGGAACAACAGATCTGTCCAAGGTATTATCAAGTACATAACAGCCACAACTACAGGCTTGGGTAACTATCATCAGAGCCAAATACATGGTAATATTTAAAAAATAGTTTTTAGCTGCTGCAATTCCATTGAATTTACTGTGGCATTATAAGAAATTACCAACAAGAGGAAACCCAACAAGATTAAAGCTTCTGAACTCACTTGACTCAGAACCAATTTTCATAAACTGGACCCTCTAGACCAGCTGGTTAATGGACACACAAAAACACACCAAGATTATCTTTTTAACAGTAGACTACAGGGCCTCGGCTTCCCAAGATTCTGATTTAGTAAGTCTAAGGTGGGGCTTAAGAACCTGCATGTTTAAGGGGCTCCTCAGTAAGTCCAGGACCAAGAGAAACCAGCTCCACACACCTCCCTCAGGCAGAGTGTGTGTGTGTGTGTGTGTGTGTGTGTGTGTGTGTGCGCGTGCGTGCGCACACACACACACACTTCTCATCATGTGACTCACTTTAAAACCGGTATCCCTGAAACAAGCTAAATGAAGGGTACAGAGAAAAATACAAGAGGATTTCAAAGAAGCAAGAGGAAGGGAGCTGGTACACTTGGAACAGGTTTACTGGAATGAAGTGACAGGCACCAATTAGTACTGTTGAATTCTCTTAAAACAATCTCTGGTGTCTAGAATGAATTAAAAATTGCTTAATCTGTATCTAAGATACAATATCAAGACCTCCTTTCTCCATAGATCCTTCTCATAAGCATATGCTTAGACCCTAAGTACTGAAGATTGTTCTTTATATCCAACCATGACATGACACTGTTTGTCAAAATGAGTCAGTGACAGACTACTGACACAACAAAGTTATACCTTAACGGGGGAAAAAGCAAGAATCAGTCTTCTCTTAGTCTATAATCTGTGGGTAATGATAATATGTTAAAGTGTTACTCACACTTGTGTTAAAGTCCAGATTATTCCTTTCCACCAATACACTTATGAATATGTATTTTGACTTAATAACACTTCTGGTCCACACAACTGTGTTTATTTTAATGTGAACACCAATTATAAAGATGGTAGAAATGTAAAGTGATATTACTAATAACCATGAGAATACACACACCTACAGTGTCTATCTAAGTGTCATCTCCCGGGCAACTACACAAAACACATAGATGTGAAAATATTCTTCAAGGGCTCCAGATTTAACATCTCAGAAGGTTCAAAAAATAATACTGAAGTTTTCCTAGCACTGAAGATAAGAGTAGATATGGCTCTTTGATACCATAAAGCAAAGCTTTTAGGTTTACTGGCTCTTTGCCATTTTTTAATCTTAGGTAGAGAAAGGTGGGAAAGGAGATAGATGTTAGGTACAGTTGAGAATTAGAAAAAGTCACTTGTTCCTCACAGCTTCTTTTAATCTGTCCATTTATTCAAAGCCATAATCCTGCCTACATCAGAAAAATAAACACCTGTCTATTATCCAGTATCCAAGGCTTCTCTACTCTCAAGAATCAAGAATCAAGACCTCCTTTTCCATAGATCCTTCTTTGGGCAAGGGGAGTCATCAAGAAAGATCAACTTTCCGGGGAGGCATTATTCAAGCATCAACAGAATTGAAAAGAAAATATTCATTTCTAAGAGAACATAAGGTTTTTAAAAGGTTGCAGCAGAACTGCTAGAAGACAACCAACCACATTTCTAAAAAACCAATTATCAAGTTATTATTTGGAACACTCACCTAGATTACACATCACAGGCACTAGACACCTAACAAGTCATTTTTTATTCTAAAAAGAGCCATAGTGTTCTTTTACTGTCGATAAACTCATTCAATGTTGAGGTAAAATTAAAGGGAAATCATAATGGCTAATTCCAGTAACACAGCTCTAATACCTATTTTAAGGTGTTCTCTTCGGCTGTTCCAGTTCTTTTCACCTATATACTACCAGGCCAAAAGCTCGTGTCCAAGGGGCCCAGGAAAAATCCATTTAAATCTTTGAGCAGCTTTACAAGTAGGTTTAGTTCTAGACCTTTTCCATCATCTGGAGAAGGCTGAAAAGTATTTAAGGTATCAGCTGTAGGAAGGTTTTAAATGGGCCCTGAGCATCAAGAATCACCTTTAAGCTTATCCAAATTACTAGATTATTTCTGAAGAGTGCCTCAGCCTCCTAGATGTCTTGTCCAAGATGCAAATTTAGACTGAATATCTCTGAGATTAACAGAGCACTACTCTTCATTTCATATATATTTGAGAAGTATTTATTTACATTGTACCATCACCATAAGGAAAGTGAATTTGGTTAAGCCTTTTTTAGAGAACAAATTGGTACAACAAATCCTATGTTCACATTCTTTAACCTAGTAATTCTACTTCTAGAACCTATACTTAGGACATAAATACAACGAAAGGTTTATATATAAATATGTATCACTAACATGTTAGTTTAAATAGCTAGAATTGTAATCAACCTAAAATTTCCCAGACTATAAAATAGTTAATAAAGTATAGTCCTGCCATATGGATTATAATAACATAGGTAAGTTATAATATAGGAAAATGCTTACCAAACAATGTTACATGGAAAAGTTGTATTTAAAATAGCATATGCAATAATTCTAACTTCACTAATACATTTATGAAAAAAATAAGACAGAAACCATTGTTAATTTTATATGTCTGGATTGTGGGACTTGGAGCAGTTTTTTCATTGTTGTTAATACTCACCCAAGGATATTTTTTCCATTGGTTTTAAGAGAGAGTGGAAGGGAGTGGGGGAGAGACATCGATTGGTTGCCTCCTGCAGACACCCCAACTGGGGCCAGGGATGGAGCCCACAACCGAAGTACATGCCCTTGACCGGAATCGAACCCCAGACCCTTCAGTCCACGTGCCTACACTCTAACCACTGAGCCTATCCAGCCAGGGCTTAGAGCAATTTTTTTTCACATACCTGTTTTCTCCCAGTTGTCTAAGATGAATACATTTTTTTTTATAATGAGAAAATAATACTATGGATAAATCTTTTCACACCAAGCAGAAAATATAGATTAGGTCCTTTTCAAAAAACAGAAGTATGTACTAGTGAAAGAACTAAAAACGAAAATCTAAAAAATCTAATAAATGCTATGAACAGAATTTTTAATAGTCTGCATTTTTAATTCATATTTTCAGATGTCAGAATACATTAAGCACATTTTTCATTTGTTTTCTAATTCACATATATAAAATAACAAATCTCAAAAAGCTCCTTGGTTTTGTGAATTACTGATGTTGTCACCTGCTAGACTTAATTCCAAGAAAAATATACAAATCACTACATCACAAGCACAAATCCTTCTGACACAAATGCAATTTCTGTGGCAACAATGAAATATTGACTTAGCTTTATTTTTATGACACTTATTAATGACAGAGTTAAAAAAATCTAATATTTTTCTTTATAAATGTAAACTATCCCATCTTGAGAAAATTAAGGCAAATACCTTAGAAAATTAAGGTAAATAATTGATAACCCCTTCATGCCAATGAGGACATGACACCAAAATGTAAAAGATAAAATATAAGACTTATGATTTTTCGATCAAAACCAAGTCTCATAATCCAATTATTTTATCTACTATACAACCAGACAATTAAATATCCTATCTAATAATAGAGTAACATGTAAATTACCATCACTCCACTACGCCCACGATTGGGTGGCGGGAGGCTGGGGGGGCGGGACTCGGGGTGGCCTATCCAACCATTGAGAGGCACGGATCCACTGCCACTGAGGGGGGCTACCCTGCTGTTCAGAGGCGCAGGGGGCAGGACTCCCGCCCCCTGTGCCTCTCAACGGCCAGATCCACGGCCGCTGAGAGCGCCTGCCGCAGACACCCAGCTGCACCTCTCAACGGCAGGGTAGCCAGGTGTCCGGGGCAGCCCCCCTCAGCGGCCGTTGAGAGGCGCAGGGGTGGGAGTCCTGCCCCCTGCGCCTCTCAACAGCAGGGTAGCCCCCCTCAGTGGCCGCGGACCATCAAAAGTGGGGGAGCTGGGTGCCTGTCTGCTCTGGCACCAGGCCTTTCAGAAGCTTCCGCCAAGCCGGCTTCTGAAAGGCCTGGTGCACCAGCGGACAGGCACCCAGCTCCACCGCGAAAAGCGAAAGCATGTAGGGGACCCTACATATGCATGATTCAATCATGCACTGGGCCTCTAGTCCATAATATAAGACAGTGGGATAAGCACCATAACAGAGGAAGTCCGTGGTGACTAGAAGGAAAAACAGAGCCTCTACTTGCTACTTATACATGCTTAAATACATGCCAATTAACATGCATACATTATAGCAATGATCTAAGATGAAAGTCAAGTTAATTTTTAACCATGATTTAGGTAAGTTATAATATAGAATTTGTTCTTCTTACAGAATGAGGTTCCTAAAACATTCATTCAACAAATATTTATGCAACATTACTTCATTCTTGACAAGGAAAACAAATAAATAAGTAAAACTAAGATTCCTGGCCTAAAGGAACTCATCTAAAGGAACTCATCCGTTTCAGGGGAAACAGACAATAAATACAATAAATAAGTTAGAGAGGCTGTTAGAAGGTGATGAGTGCTCTGCTAAAAATGAATAGTAGTGCAGGGTAAGGTGAGCGAGTCTGCAGGTTGCAATTTTAAACGTGGGGAATTGGGGTTGGCATAGCCTGACTGAGAAAGTGGCCTTTTGAGCAGTGTTGAAAGTGAACTCAGTGGATAGCTTGTGGGGAAGGACAGCCACACCAAGGCCACAGGGAAGGAGCACTTGTGCTGTGTTCAAGGATCCAGGAAGCCAGCGCTGCTGCACTTACAAAACCCAGGGAAAGCCCTAGCTGGTTTGGCTCAGTGGATGAAGTGCAGGCCTGCGGACCGAAGGGTCCCAGGTTCGATTTCAGTGAAGGGCACATACCTCGGTTACAGGCTCCTCCTCCCCAGCCCGGGCCCTGGTCGGGCTCATGCAGGAGGCAACCAATCTATGTGTTTCTCTCTCTCACACTGATATTTCTCTCGTTCTTTCCCTCTCCCACTCTCTAAGAAAAATCAATGGAAAAATATCCTTGAGTGAGGATTAACAAAAAAACACAGGGGAAAAAGGAGGCTGCGGCAGGTCCCCCAGACCATTTTAAGGGCATGGGCTTTTATTCTTCTAATGGAATAGCCACAAGTGTTTAAGTATAAAAACACATGAAAAATCAACTTAAACAGTAAATAATAGTTGAATCTGCACATTATACAAGATACACCTGAGGAAAGGAAAGCAACAGGTCTGTTTTCCAATAATCCTTTCTCTGCAGGGCCCTTTAAGTGGCTGGTTTGGTTAAGCTGCCAGGAGTCCTTTACTAGAAAGTATTAGAGATATTCCCAAAGCACTGTAAAGCTCACAAAGGCAATTTTTGGACAAACTCAGTTAATTCTATTGATCAACAAAACTATTTTTTAAATGTAGAATTAGTCTGGGGGATGGGTGGTGGAAAGAATAGCCAAGCATGTTTGGAGGGTGAGGGAAAAAAAAAAAGTTAATTACAACAGCTTAGTTGCAACATAATCCCTCAGACCCCTCAGAAGTCTAAGGGTCAGCCCTAAAGAGTGTTCCCACAAGGGTCTACAAACAAGGGGTAGAGGGGCACACAGATGTCTGAGCCCTACCACAGGGACCCTCTCAGACAGCATCTCTTTTTTGCCCTTTCCCTTCCAATCCTTTGTAAGCCATCCCCAGGTTAAATCCCCCGCCATGGCTTCTATTTCAGTGCCCCAGTCCTTCCCCTCTCAATACTTGTGTTCAGGCTGTTTGTTACCCTATATATCCACCTACTCACTTTCCAAAACTGCCTGCTTCAGGAAAGTTCTCCAATGCTCCCGACCTCAGGTGTGTCTCTCCTGGGATTCTTATATGTGGGCTTGCATTCATTGGGCAGAGGCTAACTGCCTGGATTCTAGGATCAAACTCACCTGGATGGGAATCCAGCTCTGATACTGATCAGCTGTGTGACCTTGAGCACTTGAACCCTCTCAGCTTCAGTTTCCTATGTATACCAGGAGAATATCTGCCCCCATTGGCTTATTAGGAGCCTTGCTTGAGAAGGCCAGGTTACGTACACAACTTACTACACCTAGTGGTGAGGTGGCTTTAATAAATGGTAGTCTCCTTCCTTCCTACTAACGTCCGCACCTTGGTTCAGGTCATGCTCATTCTCCTCACGACCACCTCCAACAGTCTCCTGAGCACTGTAATCATTCTCCAGTCCACTTAAATCCATTTGTAATTGAGGTAAAAGTGTGCAGGTCTTCCTCCACCTCCTCACCCAGGCTTGGGCTGCTGAAGGGCAGGGATTTTTGTCATAGTTACTTTGCCAGCAGCTCTATTTTGCTGGGTGTCAAGCATACTGGACCATCCTTTCAGCTGCTGAGCCTCTCATGTATTGTCATTTTTCTTTGGGGCTCAGATCTTGGGGCTGAGAACTCTAAGCAGTGACAGTTTCCACTGCCTTCCCAGGGCCAGCCTGTTGCCTGGGCCTCGAGAGACTGACAGCAGAGATGTGAGGTAAGCGGACAGACTGAATAGGTACTGCACATACAAATTTACAATAAGGGTGGGTCAACCTTCATCATCATGAAGAAATAAAAATCCCACCTCTGTCCATCCTTTTGTGGACAATTCCCTGGGATCACTGATCACTGCTTGTCTTACCGTTGGTTTGCTTTTTTTTCTTTTGCTTTTGCTTTTTAATGTGGTAGGGACCTTGTTTCCCTCATCTTTGAATACCTAGGCCTACCACAGGGCAGGGAACATTTTAGGTCAGTGGTTTTCAACCTGACTACACAAGAGAATCATCTGAAGAATTTTGTTTTCTTTTTCCAATACAGATATCTGAGTAATATCACAAACCAAGTGAATCAGAATCCCCAGAGGTGGGGCCTGCCACAAGCAGTTTTATAGTTCCCTCAGGTGACTCGAATGTACAGCCAGGGTTAAAAATCACTAAATTGGATAAACTACAAGCATACCTCATTTGATTGTTCTTTGCTTTACTGCACTTCACAGATGTGTTTTTCACAAACTGAAGGCAAGACCCTCCACCAGCAAGAGTATGGCCCACCTTACTGTAAAACTCGATTTATTTCAGTGGTCTGGAACCAATCCTGTAATATCTGTGTGCCTATATTATGAACTCAGTCTTCTGGTACTAAGTTTATTATCAAGACATCTCCAAAGATTCACACATGTAGATATGGTGGACCTATTGATTTACCTGCCTGGTGCACATGATCGCTTCTCTGTCCTAGGGGTGAGCCCAGCAGTCTTCAGTGTCCTTTGTGAACCCACCCCGGCCACAGCTGATGTGAGCAGAGCCCAACACTAACCCCAAGCAGCGCTAATCAGATGCTTACTATCCCAGAAACCTGGATTTGGGATTCAGAAATGAGAATCAGGAGCTGCTCTTGAGTAGGCCACGGGCATATACGTACTTGTGGAACTGGGAGGCTCTGGACTTGGTTGTGTGAAGGTTGAAGCAGTAGAAGCTGCACGATTCAGAGATACAACAGTGGGGCAAGTGCCCAGTGAGAAGCAAAACGAGGCTGTATGAGCCCAGAAAAGAGAATGAGAAAAGCGGCCAGCTTTCAGTTCTTGGCTCCAATCTCTTATGAGGACCAGTTACACTTCTGTGCTTGATTCCGGAAGACACCCCTCTCCATCTTTACAATTGCCCTTTCCAAGTTTAAACTAGCTACTGTATGGGGTCTGTTCCTTTAAGCCAAATAGGCCTTTACTGATACAGAACCCAAGATGCAAAACGGGTCCCTAGGGACCCATCTGATCTAGCCATCCTCACTATCATTACTATCAACATTTACTGAGCACTTTCTGTAATTACTCACACACCCAACAATCCTATAAATTAGCCATTATCCCCATCCTAGAGATCAGGAAATTGAGTGCCACAGTAATTTGCCAGAGTGGTGAGTGGCCAGGCTGGGAAGGGAACCTGAGTCACAGTGACTCCCAAACCCAGGCTCATTCCCCTTCCCTACCCTCGTCCCCACTGCTCCATGGAACAGCTGCTGTAATCAGACCAAGGGAGGAAGACTCACAGTGGAAATGAAGCCATTTCTGAGTTGTTCAGGAGGCAAAGAATTTTAAAAAATAACTAAATCACCAAAGGAGAGGAAAAGGGCATAATTCCAGCTCTTATATGCCGTCCCAGAATTATGCATAAAATGTCATTACATTTTACATTCTTTTACAAATATTAACCAAGCGGGATATAGTTATAGAGCATTTAAGTTAACCAGATATCAAACTAAGTCTGGCATATAAACACTTACAAAACACAGCACCTGCCCTGAACGAATTTATCATCCAAAAGATTATAATGGGGGGAGGAGGGAAGGATTGGCCTGGGTCACTTATTTTTTCCCCTTTATGGTGATTCAAAAGTAATATAACAAAAGTAACTGTCTGCTGAGGCTACACATACTAAAATATATAGGGACTCCTCACCTAATGCTTTCCTTTGCACTCATCATCCAAAGGAATTGGGGGAATTTGGAGAGATAACTCCTTAAACAGGATTAGATACAGAACAACCCAATACCTTACCAAACTTCCACTGTGTCACATGATGACACAGTGAAATTCCAACACATAACCTTCCATGTCACAAGTTAGGTTTACAAACACCAATTTCTGTATTTAAGCTGCAAGTTCAAACAGCTGCAGCCTGAACTGCCCTTGGCAATCATCCAGCTTGCAACTCCAAAGGAGACTTCATCAATGACGCTCCAGCAATGACTTAAGTGTACAGGGGTTAAAAGTAGGTTTACAGTTGTGAGCATGCAAAACCCAGATTTATTCTTGTATCATTATAATCATAACCTGTATGGCTTTTCCCATACGAACAACTATAAACCTACTTTTGTTCACCCCTGTATTTTTTAAAGGACTTCTAAAAGTACAGAGTTTTGCAAGTCGATAATAGTTATGGGCCATCAGCAGCTGCAGGCCACAGGCATGGGAGGTACCCAAAGACACTAATAATCTAGTGGGAATTACTGAGGACTGCAAATCTTGCAAGGATAGGGAAACAATTCTCCTATGCCTGATTCTTTTTTTTTTTAATTGAGATATAATTCACATATGTTGTGAAAGTTTAAGGTGCACAACGTGTTGATTTCATTCATTCATATACTGCACTATGATTACCACTTTAGCATTAGCTAACACTTCCCATAATTATCATTTGTTTTTTGTGATGAGAACATTTAAGGTCTGGTCTCTTAGCAATTTTTAAGTATATAGTGCAGTATTATTGACTATAATCACTATTTTGTACACTATGGTCCCAGAATTTATTCATCTTCTAATGCAACTTTGACCCTTTAACATCTCCCCAACATACCCATCCCACCAGACCCAGGTAACCATCATTCTGCTTTCTGTTTCTACAAGTTTGTCTTTTTCAGATTCCATATATAAGTGATATCCATATGTTCATATTGACAAATGTCACACCAATCAATTTAATTAATATTTTTAAATAATTAAGTGATATTCTACAATTTCTGTCTTTGCCTTCTCTCACTAAGCATAATGTCCTCAAGGTCCATCCATATTGTCAAAAATGACAAGATTTCCTTCTTTTTTGTGGCTAAATAATATTCATGTGTGTGTGTGTGTGTGTGTGTGTGTGTGTACACCTTCACCTGTTGAAAGACATTTAGGTTTTTCCCGTATCTTGGCTATTGTGAATAATGCTGCAATAAACACAGAATTGCAGATAACTTTTTGAGATCCAGTTTTAATTTCCTTTGGATATATATATACCCAAAAGTAGGATTCTAGGTCATGGTAGTTCTATTTTTAATTTTTTAAAATATATTTTATTGATTTTTTTTTTTTTTACAGAGAGAAAGGGACAGGGATAGAGAGTTAGAAACATCGATGAGAGATGAGAGAGAAACATCGATCAGCTGCCTCCTACTGGGAAGGTGCCCGCAACCAAGGTACATGTTCTTGACCGGAATCGAACCTGGGACCCTTCAGTCCACAGGATGATGCTCTATCCCCTGAGCCAAACCAGTTAGGGCTATTTTTAATTTTTGAAGAACCTCCCTCTTGTTTTCCAGTGACTGTACCAATTTACAATCCCACCAACAGTGAACAAGAGTTTCCCTTTACTCCACATCCTTGCCAGGACTTCTCTTGTCTTCTTCAATCCATTGACTTCTGGATTATGGGCCCAGCACACTTTCTCTTGTCTTCTTGATGACAGTCATTCTAACAGATGTGGTGTTTTCATGCCTGTTTTTGTCATCCCTGATGTTGTTTTATTCAAAAACCTATTATCAAGGGTAGCTTCAAAGGCTATGAAGTGCACCATCTTTTTTTAAATATGTTTTTATTGATTTGAGAAAGACAAAGAGAGTGGAGGAGGAAGGGAGAGGGACAGATAGAAACATCAATGAGAGAGAAACATCATCTATTGGCTGCCTCCTGCATGCCCCTTACTGGGTATCGAACCCACAACCCAGGCATGTGCCCTGACCGGGAATAGAACAGTGACTTCTTGGTTCTTAGGCTGACACTCAACCACTGAGCCACACGGGTTGGGCAAAGTCCACCATCTTGGCTAGAATAATACATGTGTGTTATCTAGCAGGGGTAAATCATCACCATATTAGCAGGCAGTATGATTTACAGATGAAGACTCTGAGGGCCACAAGCAGTCCCTTTAAACATGAATGTTGGCCAAAGTCTGTCAATAGCCACTAGCCACATATGACTATTTAAATTAATTCAAATTTGAAATTCAGCTTTTTGGTAGCATTAGCCACATGTGGCTAGTGACTATCAACTTAAACGCGGCAGAAGAGAATATTTCCATCATTCCAGAAAGTTCAACACTGATCTAGGCAGTAATAAAAGCTATAGAAATGTACTAGTATGTGCTCGTGTTGAAAGAAGATTTAAGAGAAGAAAACCAGAGATAGTACTCGGAAAAACTAATTTGAAAAAGTGAGAAGAGGAATGAACAAAGATCTGAAGAAAAGAACACATTTTGGCAAAAAACTTCAAGAAATGACAGATTAGTGCTAATACTGTGAAGAAGTCAAGTAAGTTGAAGCTTGAATATCAGCCACAGGGTTGGCAATTACTGATCCGCCAAAGCAATTTCAGTGGAATGATGGAGCACTTTTAACAGATGACAGCTCCATTGTTGTTTCTTTCTTTTCATACTTAAACCCACTGGAATTAGTAGGTATTCAAAGTGTGTATATATTTTGGGGGGACCTTTGCTATACTTGATATAAAAAGCATGCAAAAGGCAAAGTTGAGGAACCCACTGGAAGCAGCTGAATCCCTCCTATAAAGGTGCACCTACCTTTTACCAAAGCCATCATGAGAGCAGCAACAAGCTAAGAGCTGTTCATTTCTCATGTGTCAACCACCATTACAACACACTGAATCACCATATCTAACCTATAATACAGGTACTAATGTTCCCATTTCACAAATGAAGAAAGAAAACGCAAAAGTAATTTTCGAAGGTCAAATTGCTATCAAGTATAGAGCCAGGATTTAAACCTTGGTTAACTCCAGGATCCGAGTTTGTTTGTTTAATGTATTTTTATTGATTTCAGAGAGGAAGGGAGAGAGAGAGAAACATCAATGATGAGAGAGAATCATTGATCAGCTGCCTCCTTCATGCCCCCTATTGGGGATCGAGCCCGCAACCTGGGCACGTGCCCCTGACAGGAATCGAACCCAGGACCCTTCAGTCCGCAGGCTGATGCTCTATCCACTGAGCCAAACCAGTCAGGGTAGGGATCTGAGTTCTTAAAGATTATACAACTTGGACCCCCTGGGAACCTTCACACTTGGTGGTTCACACCTCTTTCTTCATACCAGACTGAATGTAAGCCTCTCAAAGTCAAGCATCAAGTATCGACCTTTGCTATACTTGATATAAAAAGCATGCAAATATTTACTGAGTAAATGAAACTGCTTCAAAGAATTTGGCTAAAATGGTCAAGGGAAAGTTGGAAAGGGAGGCTATTTGCTTTTGCTTCTGCTTTTTCTTTTATGGTGGAGGACATGACAGCATTCTTATGGGAAGGAGCCTGTAAAGAGTGAAACATTCCTAATGGGGTGGGGCTGGGTCAAGAACAGTGGTAAAGGAATTAACCTGATCAGGAAAACAGACATTTCTTCTGCAGAAATTGGAGGAGAAGAGATGAAGAGTTGCAGATACAGAAGATTACAGCTGCAATAGCAGGAAATTTAGCAAGTTCAAGCAATATAGCCTTTATTTTCTCTCTGAAGAAGTGTCAAAGTGAGTGCTAAGAGTGAGGGTAACCATCTCTGAGATCTTTTAAGTGAATGCTGAGGTATTTTCCCATGTGGCTACAAAGTGAGTGCTTTACATACACACAGAATATCATTAAAGGAGACAATAGAAAATAATAGAAGTGATCATTGCCCCTGTATGGGAAAAGCCTGAATTAGTGGTCTGGGCTGTAAGGAAGGCTTAGTGAATTTCACTCTGTACTCATAACACTGTTGTACTTAAGAGGTACATACATTACTTTTTCAATTAAAAAAACAAAACTATTTACAGCAAAAAGAAATCAGGCCCATAGAGAGAGAAAAGAAAGTGGTAACGGTTTAGCCTAAATGCTGAGAAGTGGAAAAGGAGGCAACCAAAGAGCTAGCTCAAAGCCAGGGCTCTGAAGCCAGGCTGACCGTGTTTATAGCCATCATCCCCATTCCCGGCTGGGGCACCTAGGGAAAGTTCCGAAGCCTCTCCCCTGCCTCTGTTCCATCATGTGCAATGCAAGGGTCGTGAGAGTGCTTACTTCAAAGCAGTGTTAGAGTAAGTGACAAAACATGTGCCTCGCCCAATGTGGGAGCTGGATAAAGGTAGCTATTGTGATGATGATTAATATCCAGCATCTTTGAGGACCCAGCTAATCAGCAGGCCACCTGTATACCCGAAGTCTAAGGGCATCAGTGCACATAGCTGGGAGGTTTCCACCAGGATGCAGTAGCCTGGTTCAGCCACAAAGAAACCTGCCAGATGGCTACAGGCTTGGAGATCTGAGGCAAGTGGACAAGGAGGCCAGACGCTCTATTATTTATTTATTGAAGGCCCAGTGCACGAAATTTGTGCACAGGTGGGGGGGGGGGGGGGAATGGATCCCCTCAGCCCGGCCTGCACCCTCTCCAATCCAGGACCCCTCAGGGGATGTCCGACTGCAGGTTTATGCCCGCACTTTTAACAGATGACAGCTCCATTGTTGTTTCTTTCTTTTCATACTTAAACCCACTGGAATTAGTAGGTATTCAAAGTGTGTATATATTTTTGGGGGACACCCTGTATATCTCTAGTCAGCGGTGAAAGGAACCAATGGCAGGTTTGGAACCCCCAGACAGGGAACCTCGCTCACTCCCCACATGTCTCCCCACTGCACTTTCCACCTTCATGGGCAGTGGGAGAATCAATGTTTTCTCTCATTAACTTGGAAAAGCACGTCCTGTCACCCGCTACCAGGCACTAGGCCCCGAGCGAGAGAGGCTCAGTCAGGGCGGCCTTCGTTCATGGGTGCCAGCACCCCCAGTGCACATTCCTCCTCTGCAGTCGCCCTGACGCTCCTGCTGTTTCACTTAGAGGACGGACCTCCTCGCCTCCTCTGGGTTCCCGATCTCGAACGCTGACCAAAGGCACCTCAGTGAGGGCTGCCCCACGCCCACAGGTGTGTCTGTCTGCACCTGCTCCCACCTCAGCACCTGCATTAGCCCCACAGAGGCGATTTTGTTGTCACCGCACTGGCCTCCGCAAGAACAGGGGGTCACCACTCCGCCCTCTCACTGTCATCACAGGCGACCACCCCGAGCACCCAGACACGCTCCAAAGGACATGAGCATACTGGAGGGGACGTGTGCATGTTGTGTGGGGGACGTAGGCACGCCAGGGTTGATGGAAGTGTGGCGGAGGGGCGGGGGAAACGTGCACACACCGTGGTCCAGGACTGTTGCAGGCACGCGTGGGTGACAGCCCACTGGGAGACGTTCACAAGTGAGGGGGAGGAAGAGGATGCGCGCACCAGAGGCCTGCGCAGATCCACAAATCCGCGCAGCGCGGCCAGGAGGACATCAATCTGGCCTGCCATGGTGGCTGTCCCTGCGATCGCACACCTTCTGGGCCAGGAGGCTGCACTGGTATTAGCCAGCAGTGAGGGTGAGGGCACGAGCGAGGCCCTCCCAGCCCTCAGCACACAAGGAGCCAGGCTGCCCGCCTCCTCAGGAGCCAGGTGCGCTCCGAGGACGGGATCTTCCCACAGGCCTTTCCGGAAACAACTCAGGGAGGGCGCCTCAGGGCCAGAGAAACTGATGGAAGTGGGGGTGTGGCATGCAGGTGGTGCCTGCACTTCTGTTAACTTACACAATGTGTTTTATACCACAGCATGTGGCGGCAGCTGTGAGTAGCGCCATGCGGAACCTGCGGGCCGAGCTGAAGCAGCGCCTGCGGGCCATTGGGAACGCTTACAGCTGCTGCCACCATGTGGGGAGTACAGGCCACCCTCCACTGGGCCCTGCCTCACCCACCCCATCCCCACTGCTGCCTGCCCTGGGCAAGTGGCAGCAGCCATCAAGTGCACTCACAGCCACCTCCACCGCCACCATGTGGGGCGTACAGGCCGCCCTCCGCCAGGCCCCACCCCTCCTGCCCCTGTCCCCGCTGCCACAAGTCCCCGCCCACCTGAGCCTGCTGCACACACAGCCTGCTGTTCGGTCATCCATCTGGTCATTTAGGTCATGACAGCCCCTGGCTTTTTATATATTAGGATATTCTGCCTTATGTCAGCTTGAGGAGGTGAGGAGTAGGAAGGTATCCTAGGTCAAAAGGAAGTCCAGGGTTACTTTTGGGTTTAGTGTGGAACAAATGTCAGCAGGAGGTTAAGAGAGAAAGAAAGAGGCAAGGTCAAGGGCCTGGAGGTCTATGATCAAGAAACAAACCCCTTGCTGTGGTCTTCACTCAAATTAAGGTCTGGTCCCTGGACACATTAATGCAGGTGTCCAGAAGGAAAGGTGGCATGAGGAGTGAGGGAGGTGAGAAGCAAGAGAACAAAGGTCAAAATGCTGTCAATAACTGAGATCCTGTCACATCACCTTCAAGATGGCCAACTCTAAAGAATTCAACACTACAGAGATGGGATCTCCCCTACTATGGTGTCCACAAAAGAATAACACTAAAAATAGCTGTCACACAGCATGGAGGGACCTGGAGAGTATCATGCTAAGTGAAATAAGTCAGTCAGAGAAAGACAAGTATCACATGATCTCACTCATGTGGAATCTAAGTAACAAAATAAACTGATGAATGGAGTGAATCCAGAGACATGGAAGCATGGAACAGAGTGCGGAATCTCAGGTGGGGGAGGGTGGATCGGTGGAAGAAAATCAACCAAGGACCTTGTATGCATATATTCATGGCCCATGGACACTGACAATGGGGCAGTGAGGGCCTTGGGGGGTAGGGGAGCAGGGACAGGCTGGAGGGAGTCAATGGGGGAATAAGGGGGAGATATGTAACACTTTCAACAATAAAGAACTATTTAAAAAAATAATAATAATAATAAATAGAGGGGGTAAATGGAGGAAAAAGGGGACATATGTAATACTTTCAACAATAAAGAATTATTAAAAAGATAAATCCTATATAATAAAAACATAATATGCAAATTGACTGAACGGTGGAACAACCGGTGGGCGGGGGGCGGGGCCAGCAAGCAGGTAGCACCAGGCCAGTCAAGGCTCATGCCAGCAGGCAGAGGGAGTTGACATCGATGGGAGGGGGGCGGGAAGGAGGCGGCGGCAAACAGTGGCGGTGACCAGCAGTAGCGGCGGGGTGATGGGAGGCGGGGTCGGCCACTTGCCAGCTGGCACCATCCCCTGTGATCGACCCACCCGGTAGCTTCCTGCAGAGGGGGGAAGCAGGGCCTAAGCCATCAGTCGGACATCCCCTAAGGTCTCCAAGACTGCAAGAGTGTGCAGGCCTGGCTGAGGGACCCCCCCCTCCTGAGTGCATGAATTTTCATGCACCGGGCCTCTAGTTAAAAAATAAAATAAAAATAGCTGTCCTAGGTACTGTGCCCAAGCTACTGTAACATACACTACCTCAACTAATCTTCACAACAATCTATAAGTGTTGATACTGTGATTCTCTATTTCTTTTCACAAATAAGAAAACTGAGGCACAGAAGTTAATTTGCCCAAGGTCATACAGACATATTTGAATCCAGCCCAAGCCCTTTTTATCACAGTGGTTAGGAGTGGGGCTCAAAAGCCACATTGCCAGGCCCCTGGAGGAGCTTGAGTTGGCAAACTCAGTTCTCCAATGACCCAGATATAGTCCATGCCCTCACCTACCACCACTGAAATCTTTTATAAAAAGAAATAGATATTTAAGGTATATCAATAAGATTTAAATTTAAATTAATAATGAATAGATTGATTAATGAACCGGAAGGTATAAGGTTACAAGAGTAATTTTACATACATTTTCAATTAGCCAAGCATTCACATTCCTACTATATGCTCAAGCCTATACCAGACACCACCAAGAAAGAACGTGACTCCCAATAGCTTACAACCACATGCATAAAGCAACCAAAAGCAGATTCCAGATAACATATTAATAGGAATAGAAGAGAGGCTAAGTTAGAACATGGTTTTAATTGAAGAACGTCACCTTCTATAAATTAATGAAACTATCACACTGAATTCCTAATTGCAGATTATATGCATTGTATTTTTGATGTTCATTTCTCAGGCTGTCAAAGTTTTTATCTGAAATGAATGTAATTGCCATTATATATTGCATTCTACCCAAGGTATAGATAAACGAAAACAGCTTAATAACATGATACAGTCCATCATTAATGTCACCAATTTGCAGTTCCTAGTTAAAAACTCAAATATTAAAATTAACAAATGGGACTACATCAAAATAAAAAGCTTTTTCACAGCAAAAGAAACCATCAACAAAACAACAAGAAGGCCTACTGCATGGGAGAACATATTTGCAAATGGCATCACTGATAAAGGTTTAATCTCCAACATCTACAGGCAGCTTATACAACTTAATAAAAGGAAGATAAATGATCCAATAAAAAAATGGGCAACAGACCTAAATAGAATCTTTTCAAAAGAAGACAGAAGGAAGGCCAAGAGACACATGAAAACATGCTCAACGTCACTAATTATCCGAGAGATGCAAATCAAAACAACAATGAGGTACCATCTCACACCTGTCAGAATGGCTATCATCAACAAATCAACAAACGACAAGTGTTGGCGAGGATGCGGAGAAAAAGGAACCCTCATGCACTGCTGGTGGGAATGCAGACTGGTGCAGCCACTGTGGAGAACAGTATGGAGTTTCCTCAAAAAACTGAAAATGGAACTCCCATTTGACCCAGTAATCCCACTCCTGGGAATATATCCGAAGAAACTAGAAACACCAATCAGAAAGGATATATGCACCCCTATGTTCATAGCAGCACAATTCACCATAGCTAAGATTTGGAAACAGCCTAGGTGCCCGTCAGTAGATGACTGGAGCAGAAAACTGTGGTACATCTACACAATGGAATACTATGCTGCCATAAAAAAGAAGGAATTCTCATCATTTGAAGCAACCTGAATGGAATTGGAGAACATTATGTTAAGTGAAATAAGCCAGTCAATGAAAGAAAAATACCACATGATCTCACTCATTTATGGATAATAAAGAACATTATAAACTTGAACAAAAAGATAGATACAGAGACAGTAAAGCATCAAACAGACTGTCAAATTACAGGGGGAAAGTTAGGGAAAGGTGGGGGAGATAAGAGATCAATCAAAGGACTTGTATGCATGCATATAAGCATAACCAATGGATGCAAAACTCTGGGGGGTGAGGGCATATATGGGAGTGGGGTGGGGGGTGGCAATGGTAAGATATGTACACATATAATACCTTAATAAAAAAAATTGAAAAAAAAAAAACTCAAATATTACAGTTTCATTTGATGATGCCTAAATAAACATCCACCTTGGCAAAATGTAGCAATAATAAAATAAACTCCCCACATCCTAAGACGATACTTCATAATAAAATTAGCCAAATAAATGCAATATTATGGATCTTACAATTAGACTAACCCATGTACCTAAGAGGTTCAAGAAATTCGATACCATAAACACAAAAGAATCATGCACTTTTTTTTAAAACTTCTAGAATGATCTAGGATTAGCAATAATTTCCTTGAAGAGAGTTGAACAGGCAGTTAGCCATCTTTGACCCATGTTTGTCTGACCTGGGTCTCAGCTACCTGGCTATACCCAAGTCCCTCAGCAAACCGAATGCCCTAAGAACATATTTGAAAGGAAGCGGGGACTAGGATTCAATGCATTTAAGATGGGCTATGATGCTCAAAGACAGAAAGATAGAAAGATAATGTATATTAATTCCATCCACAGATCTATTTTTAGAGAAAAGTAGTTTAGAGAGAGTAGTTAAGTAACTTGCCCAAGTTCACACAACTAATAAGTGAAATAGCTAGGATTCAAGTCCTACGTGTGGTACAAGTCAGTGCTCATTAATGTTATTCACAATGCCTCTTCTGAAAAAAAAAACAAAAACACAAAAAACTGTAAGAAAGGATGGCAATGGGTCTTTTTGCAGAATAAAATCTATGGCAATCATTTCCAAGTAATTTTCATTAATTAGCTAGTAACCTGATTTTTCTAGCGTCAAAACTTAACTTATTGAAACTCTTAAAATTCTCCCCTAAGTTAATAATAATGATTTTATTTGCTATTTGAGAAAATGATCCCCAACAGTAAGGTATTTCAATGCCACCATGCTGCTAGTGAGAGAAAAGTTACCTTTGTAGATCCTGTTCAAAGAAAGCTATGCTTTGATCTTCAATATCCCATGAAGAAAAAGGTTATGGTTAATCTATATTTTATAGATCTAAAAGTCAAATTAGTTTCTGAGATAAACAAGTAGAGTGTGATGGTAAGCATATTATGTAGCATTCATTTCACTCTTAGTTTGGAGGATACTATGTGCTGAGTTAAAGACAATTACAAGTAGTGTAATACGTAGCAGTTTTTTCTTGCATTATTCTGCAAGCATAAACAAGTTATACACATGTTAATTTACATTGTACATAAAAAGCCAATTTTAAATCCAATTTATAAGGCAATAAATATATAAAAATTCTAGGACACAGCAATAAAGTTATGCCATAAAGTAGAGTTAATTCGAGACAACAATAATAAAAACATGACAAATTTTCACATTCTACCAACTACACAAAGGTGTTTCAGGTAACATCTGTTCAGAAGCAATTGCTACCAGACTAAATGAGATGCAAGTGTAATAAATGTATGTCAGTTTGCTTGCTTCATAATTAAAGACATGAGTCTTTGAAAAAAGCAATTAAGCAATGCTCTAAATCTGAAATCATCCCTATGTCCACCGCTTTTAAACCACAAAGAAAAGATCCAGAATGATCCAGAAGTAATAAATACTATATCATCTACTTTCAGCAGCTAGTTGTACTCTCCAAAACCCAGTTGATATAATGGTGCTTTTTTTTAAATCATATATTAAAGAACAAAAAAACTTCATATTCTCTATTAGGAAAGACAGAAAGTAAAAAAAAAAAAAAAAAAAATTAAAAGTCTGGGAAAATTCCGAGTAATTTACTTAGCAGACTGGCCTGAATAAAATAATTTTACCAGCCCTGGCCAGGTGGCTGGAGCATCGTCCTGTGCATCAAGAGGTTGTGGGTTCAATTCCTGCTCAGGGCACATACCTAGGTTGTGGGCTTGATCCCTGGTAGGGGCTTATGGGAGGCAACAGATTCATGTTTCTCTCTCACATCCATATATATATATATTTTTTTTTTCCTTCTCCTCTCTCTAAAATCAATAAACATATCCTCAAGTGAGGATTAAAAATAATAATAATTTTACCTTAAGAAGGTTTCAGTGTTTGATGGGTTAGGTGGAATTTGACTTGGATAAAATTCAGGTGCCTAAAGCCTTCAACAAAGAATACCACCTCCAATTCTCGACTCATTAACTCTAGGACAACTGAAAACATCACTTCAGCTGCAGACTCCATGAAGAAATAAATTCAAAAAAAGGACACAGCCGAAAACCGGTTTGGCTCAGTGGATAGAGCATCGGTCTTCGGACAGAAAGGTCCCAGGTTCGATTCCGGTCAAGGGCATGTACCTTGGTTGCGGGCACATCCCTGGTGGGGGGTGTGCAGGAGGCAGCTGGTCGATGTTTCTCTCATCGATGTTTCTAGCTCTCTATCCCTCTCCCTTCCTCTCTGTAAAAAATCAATAAAATATATTTTAAATAAAAAAAAAAAAAAGGACACAGAGACGTGAATCACCTCCATCTTTTCTCAGCTTTCTAGCAACTATGAAAATGACACAAGAGCCCTGGCCGGTGTAACTCAATTGGTTGGGTGTTGTCCCATGAATGAGAAAGTCGCAGGTTCAATTACTGGTCAGGGCACAGGCCCAGGCTCTATCCCCAGTAGGGGGCATGCAGTAGGCTGGTAGATGTTTCTCTCTCTCTCCCTCTCCCTTCCACTCTCTCTAAAATAAACAAAACATTTTTTTTAAATGATACAGCAGACCAATATGAGTGCCGGTTCTTGTTGTTATTCCATAGGACCAAACTGTGGTTATCTTATATTCTCCCAAATCACAAACCTTCCAAAGTAAAACACCACAAGAAAGAGATTTAAGTGAGTCTAATGGTTCTCCTGAAACATACATTTTTAACCTGTTAAACTAAACCTTTCAACATGGTCACCCTGGCAGCTATTCCTGCTGTTTGTCTCCTATGGCTGCTAAAACAAATTATCACAAAGTTGATGGCTTGAAACAAAAATGCAGTCCCTCAGTTCTGGAGGCCAGGGGTCCAAAATCAGATTCACTGAGTTGAAATCAAAGTGTCTCCCTCTGGAGGTTCCATGGGAGAACGGTTCCTTGTTCCTTCCAGCTTCTTTAGTTTGTGGCTGCCAACACCAATCCCTGCCTTATAGTCACATTTCCTTCTCCTCTTCTGTGATCAAATCTTCCTCTGCCTCCCTCTTATAAGGATACTAGAGGCCCAGTGCATGAAATTCATGCACGGGGCGGGGGGGGGAAAGGGGGGGGCAGGGGAAGGTGTCCCTCAGCCCAGCCTTCACCCTCTGCAATCTGGGACCCCTCGAGGGATGTCTGACTGCCCGTTTAGGCCCAATCCTAGTTGGACATCCCTCTCACAATCCAGAACTGCTGGCTCCCAACTGCTCACCTGTCTGCCTTCCTGATTGCCCCTAACCTGCTTCTGCCTGCCAGCCTGATCACCCACTAACCACTCCCCTACCAGCCTGATTTATGCCAACTGCTCCCCTGCCAGCCTGTTTGCCCCTAACTGCCCTCCCCTGCAGGCCTGGTCACTCCTAATTGCCCTCCCCTGCAGGCCTTGTCACCCCTAACTGCCCTCCCCTGCAGGCCTGGTCCCCCCCAACTGCCCTTCCCTGCAGGCCCAGTCGCCCCCAACTTCCCTCCTCTGCTGGTCTGGTCATCCCTAACTGCCCTCCCTTGCAGGCCTGGTCCCTCCCAACTGCCCTCCCCTGCTGGCCATCTTGTGGCGGCCATCTTGTGTCCACGTGGGGGCAGCCATCTTTAACCACATGGGGGCAGCCATCTTGTGTGTTGGTCAATTTGCATATTACTCTTTTATTAAATAGGATACATGTTTGCATTTAGGGCCCATTCTGATAATCCAAGATAATCTCCTCATTATTGAACCCTTAATTTAATCATACCTACAAAGTCCTTCTTTGGAACATAGACAGGTTCTGGGGATTAGGATGTGAATATCTTTGGGGGTAGGGGTCATTATTCAGCCTGCTACAGCTGCCTCCAAATAAACCCAAAGCAGTTAGGCAAGAATGTGCTAATCTCTTCAAGCCTACTGTGATTTCAACTACAGTCAAATTCTCAATACAATAAACAAAAGTTCTCCAACTTAATACCTCTTCACCCTCACAAACAGCCTATAACCAAGAAATTGCTAATTCTATATTTGTTAAAGGCATTACTAACTACTGTTAATGGTTCCTGAATGAGAAAAGGAGCAGTAGAGATTAAAACTCCCTCCCAATAGCAATGGGAGAGCAAAGACAATGTGCCTGGGTTCAAATCCCAATCTCATCAACTGGCAGCTGTAACACCTACAGCAATTTAATCTCTGGACCCAGTTTTCCCATTCAGCAAACAAAGCTAATATTCTATCTACTTCATAGCGTTGTTGTAAGTACTAAAGGAATTGATATTTGTAAAGCACCTAGAACTGTGCTTGGCTCACTCATAACTGTTATTACTAATGATGCCCAAACACTGCAGACATACAGATATTAATGGACAGGGTGAAAAATCTCTCACAACCAAAACTGTAATGACATAATTAAACAATAATTAACAACCTATTCAATGGAAACCATAAGATTAGATGAAAGGTTTACACTAAAGTCTACAAGAACTTTTAAAGGATATTCCTAATTTAAAAGAGCTACTCAGCCAAGTTGGGTTGCCAAACTTACAGGCCTCCTTTCAAAAGACTGTCCCACATGCTAGAGATAAAAACTTCTCCAGAAGCCACAAATCCTGCTCTCACTCTGGATCTGGTGGCCAATGCTCTGTGTACCATGTGTCTCTAAAGAGTAGTGAGAGGTAGGAATGGAGTGCCCGTATCACTGAAAGGCAACTGCTTTGTTTTGTTCTAGAAGGGAAGCAGGTGCAGGTACTAAGGGTGTGGCCTATGGCAGGTACCAAGCTTAATGGCTCTACTGAATTCTATCTACTTTTACAAAGTCTTCACCCAGGTACCTGCCTTGTCCTCTCAGCCTCGAGTTTGTATCCTGTCTCCTAGTAACTATCCCAGCATCTCAATACTCACTGCTTACCTATTTTCTACAGAAGTCAAGTTGGTTAGTTCATAAACAGCTCAAAAGCAGTTGATTCATTGCACAGCCATTTACAATAGACTAATTTCTAATATTTACACATATCTATGAGGAGCAGTCCTATACTATAAACTTTTACACACAATTCAAAAGTAACTTGAGGCCCACAACTAAACATTCAGTAGAAAACAAAGATCTGTCTGCTTTATCAGGGCTCAAAGTAAACCAGGGTTTCAGTGGGCAGGGTTTCAGAACTCCTGCCTTCTTAAACTAAGCCAGGACCAGCTTGCAGCTTTGTAGAGTATGCAAAATACAAAAACTTAACTACAGAACAATCACTTTTTGAGGTATTGCTGAAATCTCACCAGGAAGGATGATCTCCAAAGATCACCTTCCATCCCCAAAACTCCAGGCCCTCTCAGAGTCCTAGTTCAATAGGGAGGTGGTCCCAAGTCAGGAGCACCCCCAGGCTCCTGGTTGAAACAGACTTAAATAATCTCCAGAGAGAAGCATCCCCAATTAGGCCTCCTGGAAAATAGGTTAAAATGAAGCAATGAATTTACAAAGATCAACAAGCACAAGGGAGAGAGCAAGCCACCACTGAGTTCAAGTCAATGTAGACAGTCCAAAGATTGCACATACCAGGACGGTCAAATAAGGAAGAAGAGCTAAGTAAGAAAGGCCTAAAGAAATAAGAAACAGAACTATGAAGAATGACCAGGCAGATATGAAAAAGAAGTAAATGAAACTTATAGAAATAAAAAATATTGATAAACTCAAATAGAACAATCTATACATTAGACATAGCTGACAACAAAATTAGTGAAATGGAAAATATATCTAAAGAAATAACTGTAGCAGTGGGAACTGTAACCCACCCCACCATTTATTTGACATTGTTTCTGTAAATGCTAACTCTACTACGTAGCTTGTAGATAAATGGCATGTTTGTATAAGAAACCTACAAACTAACTTCAGAAGGTACAGAGCCCAACATTCCAGAGATTTGCTGACCTTCAACCATAGAAGTAGGATGATGTAGAACCAGGATGATGAAGACCAGGATGACGCACATCAAACCATTACTTGACCAGCTTTGAGATCCTTATCGGAATGGATTGTGTTGGCCTGCATGCAGAGAACCTTTCAACTCCCTCCCCTTGATTTCTTTGTTCTGCTTTCCCTCTCCCTTCTTATAAAAACCTCTGCCTGCACTAAGATGTGGAGATGAGCTTTATAACAAGAGTCCCGCATCTCCTCAGGTGACTGATACTTGAATAATAAAACCTTTTTCCTTAAAAAAAAAAACCTTTTTTCTTTCTCACTAGCACCTGTCTCATGAGTTTAGTTTCAGGGGGCAGACAGTCGAACCTTGGTTTTGGTTACATTACCATGTAAGCAATAATCTAAATTAGTCTGGCCGGTGTGGCTCAGTGGTTGAGCATCATGGCCAGGAGGTCACCGTTCGATTCCAGGTCACGGCACAAGCCCAACTTGAGGGCTCGATCCCCAGTAGGGGGTACGCAGGAGGCAGCTAATCAATGATTCTCATCAGTGATGTTTCTTGCTCTTTCTCCCTCTCTGAATTCAATAAAAATACATATTTTTTTAAAGAATCTAAATTAGTTTCAGAGATTATAAAGGGTCTAAATTACTTCTAAATTAATTATGAAGTCATTATTCAAATAAGACTATCTAAAAACACACTATTTTAGATGTTTATTAGTTTTAGAGCTTAAATATACTGTTTTGTGTTCATCTTCACAATAACCCTTTTCCACACATCTAAGAAATGAAAAACAGCAGACGACTAGGACCCAAATCACCTGACATTAATTTAAGTTTTGTTTTCATCACATCCTTGCTCCAAATGAGTCACAGAAACTTACACCTTGTGTATTCTGGAGCACAGGAGTCAGAGACAAATAGGAATGACTTTTTAACCAAGAGAGTAAACTATAAAAGAAAGAATAGCCATTGCCCCATTGGATTCTTCTCATATTGGGTAGAATGTTTCATTGCCATTTTAACCCTATCCTATTTATTCCTCAACTCTGTCAAATACCAATCAACAACACATTTGATCCTCCTGCAAAATCCCACCATTCCTCTGGGTATCTTGATGATTAATTTAGCATAATTAATCCATGTAGTCTCTCATTTCTAGTATTCTGATACATCTCGAGCTCTGCTCCCAGTTTGACTCAGTTATCACTTTTAACTGTTATACTTAGCAAGTCACTCCTCTTCCACAAATCTTTATTCCCTTAATCTGTGTATCCTAACTTAAATTCCTAACGATTTATCTGTTCACAGAAGGCACATTCTGTACTGATCATTTCACCTATGAATAAAACAAATGTTTTTCCATACCTTTAAGTAAAATGGAGGGATCAGTATTAAGTTTCCAATCCTGTTGGTCTCAATCCAAATCTATCACTACTCTAAGTCACTTATTTTCACAGAAACACACACGGAACTGTCATCACTGCCTATTCTTCCACCAGTTGATATCAGCCAAAAGATTTACAAGGCCCAAATCCTGACACTCCCCTTGGGTGTGAAAGTGAGTAAGGGCAGCAATCTGAATAGCGAGTTTCAAAAACTTGGACTTCTTTCCAATCTAAACATTCTTTAGCGATGACCGCATGGCCCCGCCCAAGTTTTATAACGAAGCTGTTTCGACTTGGAAAATTACATCTAGCTTAAGATGGTTTTCTTGGATTAAAATATTAAGCAGAAAAAAATAATACCTAAAGTTCACTTTGATATGTCTCATACCCTCAGATGCTAGGAGTATGGGGAGAAGTTCAACTTAAAAAATGTAATGTCCAGTTCCGTGACGTCCATACATCAATCTATGAACGGCCTTAAGAAATTTGGGGGAACACAATCATCAGTGTACGTCAGAGGACTCAGACGGAATTGGACCGTGTCGCCGTAAAAAAAGACTGGCAGCGCTGGAAACCTAGAACAAAACTCAGCCCCCCAGGCCCTGTGGACCCACCCGCTTCTACAGCCAGCCCCGCAGGAGCCGCCCCACCGCAGCCCCACGTGAAACTTACAAACTTGGGGCGTTTCTCTCCCGGCACCTCGGGGCCGCGGGGCGGCGGAGGGTGCTGGGGGCCCTTCCTGCGCGGCACCCTGCTGTCCCGGCAGCCGCGGAGCGAGGCGGAGGAGGGGTAGGGGGCCCCGGCGGCGGAGCCCTGCGGCGGGTGGTGCAGCCGTGGCCGGTGCCGATCCATCTTCCTCGCAGCTCCGGGGACGGACAGAAGGCGGCCGCTCAGCGGGTCACGAGAGAGGAGCTTCAGGACCCTGCGCGACTCGCCTCCGGGGTCCGCCGCCCAGGTACGCGGGCAGGATGAGCCCAACCGCTGCTGCTGGGGCCGCCGCCGCCGCCAACACGTCCGAAAACTCCCGCCACCGCGGAGCTCGCGGGAACCCACCAATCCCGCGCCGCGAGGTCACTGGCCCGCCCAGGATCCGCCCCTTCCGGGCACGAAGAAATACGATTGGCTGTGCGGTCCGCTCCTTTGACCACTCAACCCTGCTGCGGGTTCTGGCGCGTCGGGACGGCCCGGGGCGGAGTCGGGTTGGGGGCGCTGACAGCCTGCCCGCAGTCACGTGTCTGGTTTGTTTGGAACTTGGAGGAAGGGGTCCCTCTAACCCCGAAGGCGGGTGAGACCCGCTCCGCCCCGCCACTGGTACGGCTCTGGAACGTGAAGTCATCTGCTAACCTTTTTGCAGGTCTGTGTGAAGGTCACTGGTAAAGTAGTTCAAGGATCTCTGCTTGAAGGGGTGCTAGGGGAAAGAGAACGACAGCACCCCAAACGCTAAAAAAAGAAAAAAAAATTGCTTCCTCCACATATTTACTGAGCGACCGCTGAGAGCCTAGATGCTTGGAGCCCGCTGGGGTGGCAGAGGGGGGCACGAAAAATCAGGAAATGCTAGGTCACGTCCTATGGAGCTGACATGACAATCTAATGTGGTTCCCAGCCCTTACAACAAAATAATGAAAATGTTATAGCAGTTTTGAAAGTTCATTGAGAACTAAGGCGAAAGATATTAAATCAAGGAGCAGATCTGGAAAGGTGAAAGGAAGAATGCATAGACTTTAGGCAGAAAAGAGTGGTGGGGCAATTAGATAAAAGGCATTCCAAGCAGGAGCAAGTTGCAGGTATAATGAAGGCCTTGAGCTAAAACCATGCAAAAGAATTGGTTGTGTATACCCAAGGTCAAATTACAAGGCTAAAGCACTTTTTCCACTCATCAGTGTGCTTTATCCCCTTACAAGTCATCCTTTTTAACTCTTCCCTTAAGTTATCCATCTCTTGACTACCTAGAGGTGATGTGAGCCAAGATCCAAGTAAACACGCAGTACTGATTTGGGTTCAGGAAACAACCCTAGCAACTCTGGGGATATTAGCACAGAGGTTCAGAAAATAGGACTTAGTTCCAACTAAATCTTGACACTACAGTTTTGGGTTTTACTTTTGTTTTTGATGTATATTTGTTTTTATTGTACCAGACTTTCTATGCTAGTCTCCATCCTCAAAGAGTACATGATCTTTAGGAAAAAATCCAGTAGAGTTCCTAATGTCTTGATGACTTTCAACCCAGATGCAAATTTTCTTCCTGTCATTTACTAGATATGTAATGTTGGAGATGATGTTAAACTTTCTTTGCCATTCCATCTGAAAAAAGGAGGATAATCTATAATAACAAAAGTGTAATATGCTAATTAGACCGGACATGCTTCCTGACGACCTTCCAGACAAAGCCAGGGCTGCAAGGGAAGCCTGGATCCTAGGTGCCTGCTGGGGTCCCGAAGCCCGGGGTCCCGGGTGCCACAGAGAAGCCCGTGCTGGCAGCCAGGGGAAGGAAGGCCTACTCTTGCAAGAATTTCTTGCATCGGGCCTCTAGTAATAATAATAATAGGTAACAAACAGCGGTATTATCAGGTTTAAATGAGATAGCACATGTAAAGTTCTTAGAGGTGTCTGTGAAAGCCCCTCCCACCAGAGACCACCAGGAGGAACACACATAGTTTAACAAGTGCAGTTTATTTGCTCACAGGGAATGAGAACATGCACCATGGGGGAACATGGGCTTTCTCAGTAAGAAGGTACCAGAAAGGACTTGAATGATTGCAACTTTAGTTAGGTGATTTTGGAAAACCCCTCAGAAACAGAGTGGGGAGGGTTACTCTGGATTCCTGTGCTGTCAGGTATGGGGACAATTCAAAGATTGGATATCTTAAATCTTATCTAGAAGGATGACAGGCTAAAGCTGTAACTGACAAAGCAGTAGCAGTCATTCACAGTATCAAGGAAAGGGGGTGTTTGGTATTTTGTGATTTTCACATTGACCTTGTTATTGTCTGTGCTTAGACAAAGTTAGTAGTCTTGTTCTGTCTCACTTCACACGGTCAGAATGACTTTATCTGGTGTTGGTGTTCTGTAAGTTTCGTTATGTCCATGAGGAGAACAACATGGCCTAGCTGTGTCAGGCCAGCTTCTAAAAGCACTGAGGCTTTTAGCTCTAGGTGTCAAACTAATTCCCTGGTGTTGAGGACTGCTCTTTTCTTTCTCATGTTCTTTGCATGCAGAAGGTACTAAATATAAATAAGCAGGAGCTATTATAATTAACTTTCAAAATTTACATAGAGCTTGCTAAAATTCTGTCAGGAACCAAGAGTAGGTCAAAGGATTAACTCTGACCTTCAGTAAGTTACTGAAACTAGGCCCACTTCCTCTTGCCTGAGGACAAAGCATTTCTTCTGTAGCCGCCCTTCAACCGCCACACCCTTTATCTATAGTTATGACTTTAGCCGATTATCTAGGTCAGCCCCCACCCCTCCTAGGCATCTACCCTTCTAGAAATCACATATAAGGAACGCTGTAAAAATAAAGTTTTGAGGCTTGATCAGAATCCCTTTTGTCTTGCCTCCATTCTTTGCGTCCCTTGTCTGTCTCTCATTCTCTTAGGTGCGCCGCCTCGGTACCCCCGTTAGAAGACCCCGCAGGTCGGGGAAATAATGGCGCCCAGACGTGGGGCACGAGAGTCGGCTCTCCGGGGAACATCTGCACATCGGTCCGGCCGGACACCCTTGAGTCGCCACGGAACTCCCGTGAGTGAAGACTCGCCTCTTGAGTCGCCACGGAACTCCCGTGAGTGAAGACTCGCCTCTTGAGTCGCCACGGAACTCCCGTGAGTGAAGACTCGCCTCTTGAGTCGCCGCGGAACGCCTCGAGTGAAGACTCTGTCCCTTGATCGCCGCGGAGCTGCCTGTCCGTGAGTATGATCTGATTGCAGTTGAGTTTTGCAGATGATTTTTTTCAGACAAGATTTAAGAGTGAGTTCCTTGTGAGAATGAGTTTTTGTGCCCTTTGACGGATTTCCTACACTTTGAGCTTCTCGATTCAACCTCCAGTCCGCTAATAAGCACTCGTCTCGCCGATCTGGGAAGGGTTAAAGGTACCGAGATCTGGCTGAGCGAGAACTCTGAATCACCCTGAGGAGTAACTTGTCTCTGGTTGGTTCCTCGTCACGTCTCTCGCAAACCCTGAGCTCATTTTGTCTTAGTGGTCGCTAACCTGGCATGGGGCTTATACATCCCTACCTATGATACGTGAGCAGGGGCCTTTGGGCAAACAGAGATTGTTGACGAGACAACTGTCCTAGGCAACGGAAACTCAGGGCTGACCTGACACGGGGTTTATACGTCCCAGAGGCTTACGCGGAGGAGGCAAAAAATTGAGAAGCTCCCACATCAACATGGGCACCTCTCTGTTCTCACAAGGAATTCCTCGGTGGGCTCAAGGAGTCCCTCAGGACACAAGGAGTAAGGGTAAAAAGAAAGGCATGTCCCTGGTTTCCACTAGTGGGCACCATCGATTCAAAGCGATGGAACAGAGTAGACTTTTGACCCAGAGAAAATCCCTAAAGGTTTAAAAAGACCCCCTTAGATGATAAACTCTCCCCGGAAGATCAGCAACTGCCAATCTTTTTCTTTCCTTAATAATAAATAAAGAAATAAAAATAAAAATTGCAAAATAAATAAAATAAAAACAGATGCCAGACCATTACTGAATATTCCCCCTAAGAAGGTGGTGGGGGAAGGGAGACACGTGGCGATCCAATATGGACGCCACTCCCCAAGAAAGCCACTTCTTCGCCTCATCTTCGCCATCTTTATTTTCCAGCTAATGACTTAAAGCTTTTTACAAATTCATAAATCCATCCGGGATTTCTGTGCACATGTTAGGGGAAGGGGCCAGTTTAAAAACGAGTGCGCATAGTTTTGAGCTGGACTTGACCTTTTGCTATGTACAGAATAAAAACCCGAGAATGTTTTGGCCTTAAAAATGGCGGAGATGAACCGGGGAAAGAGATACAGGCGGGCTTCCCAAGGCTCTTTTGAAATTTCCCGCCCAGAGGTAGGTAACCACCAGGAAGTAGAAAGCAAGTTTACAGGTGAATAGCTATGGGTTTGTTTCTTGACTTCCTCAGCAGGAAAAATTCTTTAAAAAATTTAGTGGCTGTGCCAAGCCTATTGGCTGGAAATTTAAAACTTTTAAGTTCAAATGATCTAAATGTATTGAAATTTAAAATAATGAAATGTTGATCTAAGTCTAGATGTTGTAAGTTAACCTATTAATTGAATAAATGTATCCTTAAAAATGTAAAAGTTTTATTGATTTGAGAAATACTAAGTATTTGATTTGCTACCTGAAAAATTGTAGCTCTGAAAGTTTAAGTCTTTTTTCTAACCATGAAAAGGCTACAAAAATGAAAAACCCAGAACCTTTTTTTCCTAAGAAAAATGGCGGATTTGACCAAAAGGAAAAAACAAGCTAGTTCCAGCAGCAGATTGGCATTTCCATAAAAATTTAACCTTAAGGTCTTCAAGACAAAATTTATCCAAAGTAAATGCCTTAAAACAATTGTAATTGGATTTGAAACTCAAAATTGTTGAAAAATATAAAAATAAAGTAGCCCAGATAAAGACTGGCTATGCCCTTGTTAATGCAGGAAGGTGTAGTCGCCCTTCCCCCAGCATTCTGGGAGGCAAGTTCCCGCCAATAGCCATTTTTAAGAATGTAAAGTAATTGCCGCCTGCATTCTTAATTAAGCTAGAGGCGGGCAACATTTGCAGCTTGTGAGGCAGCCGCCATCTTGCCTGCCCCTCTGGCCACGTGGTTACTGCCCGCCATCTTGAAATAACAAAGGCCAACCCCTTTCTTTAAATAAGCCAATGTCTTTGTAAGCAATTTAAATAAATCTAAGAAAGTTACTGAAGCCTTCCCATGATCCCTCTGTCTTAAGAGGATACCTTAAAAATATAATTCTAAATTTATGAAAAGGAGAAATTTTAAAATTTTAAATTCTCTTTCACTAGTATTTACAGTGTAAACTAAGATTATTGTTAAAATGTTAAATCTGAAAGTAAATTAGTAGTCAGCCTTACTGTAAGAGTACTTGTAATGTAGCTAGCTAGTCGCCTGAGGCTTGTCTTTCAAACTGTAACCATACTGATTGCTTGTTATAAAAAGAAAGACAAAGAATCTTAAATGAAATTCTGTAACCTGAAAGTTATTTTGGAAGGAAATAGAGAGGCTTCCTTCAAATATCTTACAGATTGTAATTGATAACCAATGCATTAGGCCTCAGAAGGTGTAGAAATGACTTTTAGAAATTATTAGGAGGCTTTAACTGGTTAAAACCGTTTCTATACAAAAAGAAATTGATAGCCAGTTTGAGATTGAATTGCCATGGCCTAGAACAAAGAATATTCTTACATGATATTTTATAATTTCATTATAATTTTTGATATTTTACAACAGCATATTGTACAGTTATCACAAACTTACAAATTAATTCTTTGAATGTTTGGCAGCAATTTATAAGTACATGAAAGGATTTAATCCCTTCCACTGTGTGGAAGGCCCCCAAGTAAAGCATTTGAGGGTTAGATTTGCTCACGGCAGAACAGGGAGGGATATGTTTGGCTCTACAGGAACCATGCTGCTTCTACGCCAACAAGTCTGGCATCGTCCGAGACAAGATCAAGAAGCTACAAGAACCCTCTCTGGAGTGGACTTAATGGACTCCCCTACCTCCTCCCCATCCTTGGTCCCCGTGTTGGTTTTCTCCTTATTCTTACATTTGGCCCTTGGGCATTTAGAAAAATAACCGACCTCGTAAAACAGCAAATAGATTCAGCTTTAGCAAAACCCATTCAGATTCATTATCAACGCCTGGAAATGGCCGATAGGTGGGGCTCGGTTTACCAAGAGCACGAGCACCTCCGGACCCAGACTCGCTCCTTCCCTACGGGGACAGCATCTTAACCAGAGGGATGCTTACCTACGCTCTAGCCAGAGCCAGAGGTATGGGTATCGAACCGGGTGCAGAGCAAAGCATTGCAAGGGAAGGTTGGGATATTTTTCCAACCTCCTCTGGATTTCCCTGAGAGTATACCTGGTTTGCATAGAGGTTGACATCGATAAAAATAATGGCTCTGCCTCTCCTCCCCAAAAGATGTCAAGAGCCACACACGGTGGGTATGCAAAGCCCACGGGAGGAACCAGGTCAATGTCTCCTCGGTCGATTAATGCCCACTCCCGTTTCTTAAACAGAGAGGGAGGAGATGTCAGGAACCAAGAGTCTGTCAAAGGATTAACTCTGACCTTCAGTAAGTTACTGAAACTAGGCCCACTTCCTCTTGCCTGAGGACAAAGCATTTCTTCTGTAGCTGCCCTTCAACCGCCACACCCTTTATCTATAGTTATGACTTTAGCCGATTATCTAGGTCAGCCCCCACCCCTCCTAGGCATCCACCCTTCTAGAAATCACATATAAGGAACGCTGTAAAAATAAAGTTTTGAGGCTTGATCAGAATCCCTTTTGTCTTGCCTCCATTCTTTGCGTCCCTTGTCTGTCTCTCATTCTCTTAGGTGCGCCGCCTCGGTACCCCCGCTAGAAGACCCCGCAGGTCGGGGAAAAAATTCTTCTTATAGAAATTCTTTGCAACAGCAGTGCACCTGTGAAAATAATACCTTTGTCAATGTTTTACATTTTAAAGTACATTTTATATGTGTTTATTATTTAAACTTCACAAGAGCATGCTCCTCATTCTGATGCCCCAACAAGGAGATGATATACTCCAATGAGAGAACAATTAGAAATGCCACTTGTGCCAGGCTGGCTCAGCACATAGGGCTGGGACAAAGTTGAATGAGACAAAAGGCAGGCCTAGGGAATCTTGGAATCAAGAAATGTTCTTTCCTTTATGATGTTTGAAAATCAGACAAGTATTAATGCAATCCTTGTGAAAGTTCACTTGTTATGACTCTACAAGAAGGTTTTGAAAAGTTGAGGGAAGAGATAGATCATTCCCAATTAATTTTTTTAATATATTTTATTGATTTTTTACAGAGAGGAAGGGAGAGAGATAGAGAGTTAGAAACATAGATGAGAGAGAAACATCGATCAGCTGCCTCCTGCATGCCCCCTACTGGGCATGTGCCCGCAACCAAGGTACGTGCCCTTGACGGGAATCGAACCTGGGACCTTTCAGTCCTCAGGCTGACGCTCTATCCACTGAGCCAAAACGGTTTCGGCCCCAATTAATTTTTAAAACATAAAAAACAGTCTTCTAAGATACCTTTTTATCTTCATCAGATTGGCAAATATTATGAAGTCCCATGTCACCAACTTTTGGCCAACATGTAGGGATTCCTACATAGATGGTGAGAGTGCAAAACTAGTACCACCACTTTGGACAGCAACTTGGTAATACCTAGTAAAGGCGAAAGTGTGTGTTCCTATGACACAGCAATTCCATGTCTAGATTTCTCCCTGGAGAAGCCCAAAGACACCCATACTAAGATATGTCTTGAATACTTTGTAATAGCAAAAAGGGGTAAACTCTTTAACCATCTTGCAGTCAGGGAAAGAATAAAATACATGGAGGCACATTATACAGTAGAATCCTATCCTGCATTTAAAATAAATAAATCAGCCCCCGTGTGGGTTAATCTCAAAAAGAAAAAGAAAAATCACATATATATATATGTAAATGTAATAGTGTGTGTGTGTGTAGTGTGTGTGTGTGTGTGTGTAATAACACTACAAAAACAAAAGGAGAATATACACAACAACCTCATCTACTTCCAGAGAGGAAAAAAAGAAAGAGCAAGGCATTAAAGCTAAACCTTACAGCTAAAGTATCTAAAAATGTTTTATGTATTAAAAGGGAAAGATTTTAAGTCTAACAAAATGTTAACACGTATTTAGTCTCTAAGGGTACATTTGTGTATTTATTATTTTCTGTACTTTTCTGTTTAGTGGAAATGTTTCATATCGAGTTTTTAACAAAATATACAAATTAACAAGAGATATAGGAACTTTAGAGAGAGCTCCCGTACTCCTCTTACTCCTTCAGAAAACTCTTAGTGTAAATTGTTGATAGCTCAGTAATGGCATTGAGACCACAATGAGCTATCAAATTCATGTAAGGAAAACATGAAATAATTTCCTTTTAGGATGACATTAAGTTTTGAAATTGTTTTTTAATCTGAGCAATAAAATCTATTTCCTCCCCTCCACCCTGTCTTTCCACTGGCTTTTATCTCTCTTATCACATGCATTTCTCTTCTCTCCCTTAAAGTAATACAGAGGCAAGAAGTAGGAACAAGGAAATCCACTTCATTTCCCTCTTTAAGTTTCAGATTAAACTATAAAAGCAGTTTTTTGTCACGCATGCTTTCCAAGTGGTCAGTGGGCTAACACAAGAACCATGTAATTACAAACCTAATTCAAACCTAATTGCTTTAACATTACCACTTTCACCATTGTTTTAGCACCAAACTGCAGCAGGGTACAGCACACAAATTCTATAGCATTTTGTACTTAATGACAAGGTGGTTAGAATAATTATTTGGCTTTGTACTCTCAGTCCAAACCCTCCATGACAGGAAATAATAGTGTTGCTTGCCCTACCAGATTTGAGGCATGGCTCCTTCCACACACTCCCCATGAGTGTCTGTCTTGGTTAAAGTTTCTGCTGTTTTCCAATATAATGTTAGATGGGGGGTGAAGGGGAGAAGCAAATTATATGCACAGAATGATCCCTAGTATAGTTCTATAATGTATGTGTCTACACTAGGCTTTGTCAACTTTGGCATTAACATTTGGACCTAGATAATTCTTTGTTGGGGGTTGGGTAGGAGGCTGTCCTGTGCATTTTAGGATGTGTAGCAACATACCTGACCTTTACCCAAGGTGTCTCAGGTAACCACACTGTACAGGTAATAACAACTCTTACCCTAGATGTCACCCCAAATATTCCCAAAGGGCTGAGTCATATTTCATTGTATTATATGTATACCAGAGGCCCAGTGCACAAAATTCGTGCACAGGTAGGGTCCCTAGTAGCTGCCAGCAGCTGGCTGGGGCCTTCCTTCGTTCCATGCCACCCCCTGGTGGTCATCACACATCATAGCAAGCGATCAAACTCCTGGTCGGTCAAACTCCCAAGGGGCACTTTGCATATTACTTTTATATATAGAGATAGTACATTTTGTTTTTCCATTCTTTAGTCGATGGACAATTGGCTGTTTCCACCTTTTGACCATTATAAATAACTAGAGGCCCAATGCATGAAATTCGTGCATGGGTAGGGTCCCTAGGCCTGGCTGGCGGCGATCAGGGCTGATCAGTGGGGTGATCAGGGGGCCCCTGCTGGCACCCTCCTTGGCTGGTCTGGGGCCTGTGGGCTGGGGGCAGCTCCTGCATTGAGCATCTGCCCCCTGGTGGTCAGTGCGCGTCATAGCGACCAGTCATTCCACCGGTCGTTCCTCCATTTGGTCAATTTGCATATTAGGCTTTTATTATATAGGATGACTGTTATAAATATTCATGTACAAGTCTTTGTGTAGACATAAGCATTCATTTCTCTTGGATATATGCACAGGAGAGGAACTCCTGGGACATATGGTAACTCTGTGTTTGAGGAACTACCAGACTTTTCCAAAGTGGCTGCGCCATTTTACATTCCCTCCAGCAGGGCTTGAGGTTCCAGTTTCACCACATTCTCACCAACAATTACTTTTCCCTGACTTTTTTAATCTAGCCATGTTAATGGGTGTGAAGTGGTATCACATTGTGGTTCTGTTTTGCCATCTATTTTTTGTAAACAAAATGTTATTGGCCTGTAGTTATACCTATTCTTTTACATATTGTCCATAGCTGCTTTTGCTCCACAATTGTAGAGTTATAGTTGCAGCATATGGCCATCAAAGCATAAAATACCTGCTATCTGGTCTTTTACAGAAAAATGTTTTCTGATCCCTGCTAAGTGATTTTCCCCCTTAATATATAACAATTGCTTGTATTCGGTTCTTTCTTTCTTTTTTTTTTTTAATGATAATAGTATTCTAGTAAGAAGCAAATATTAATTTTAGACAAATGTCCCCAATAGAGTTAAGTATACCCCTTTGCAATATTACAAACGTACACAACCTTTAACACTATTTTTTAAAAATCTGATTAACAGGGTCAAGAAGATCTTGCCACCATAATGAGTCACTGTGGACAACAGAGATGATTTAAAGCAAAATTAAAACCAAAGTTATTATATGGATATGTGATTCTTCTTAAAATATATTTAAGCAATTTGTGCTCTGTTTTTTTTCTCCAGGGTCTTATACTATAAGCTCACATAGAAATTCTTCATAGGGAATGTAATTAGTATAACACAGTTTAATGTGATGCTTAATAGTTTCCCAGGATGTTTTGATTAGAAAATTAATCTGCCCATGTTCATAGATGATAGAGCCATTTAAAAGAGAACAGGAATATTTCTATTAGTGTGAGACACTTAACTAAGGTTAAGCCAAAAGTGTTATATGTCACTACCAGAGTGCATTCCCAATATTTGAAATAAATAGCAAAAAGAAATTGAGTAATTATTAAGACTATTAGGAGATTACAGTTTAATTCCTTCATTTTAAAACACAATTACTAATGCCTCAATATAATTTGCTGAGTCACTTGGATAATAATTTGTCTGATAATAGCAAATATTAACTATGTCACTCAAAGCTAAAAATACATGTAAATAAGCTAGAAGAATTCTATGGTGCCCAATAGAGAATTTCAAATTTTCTTTTTCTTTCATCTGTGTCTCTTTCTTATCACCATATATGTTTGCTTTCTTTTTTTTTTAATCCTCACTCGAGGATATTTTTCCATTGATTTTTAGAGAGAGGAAGGGAGAGGAAGAGACATAGAGAGAGAAATATTGATGTGATGTAAGACCCACACCTGCTGGGGGATTGAGCCTATAACTGAGGTACCTGCCCTTGACCAGAATCAAATCTGGGACCCTTCAGTCTGAGAGCCAACACTCTATCCACTGTGCCAAACTGCAAGGGCTATGTTTGCTTTTTTTATCTTCAAGTGAATTGCTGTGTTTGGACATTGTATGAAACCTGTCTTTACTGAAATCTCTCCTGAAGGCATTTATTTGAGTGCATTAGTTGCTTTGTGTTCTAATTCTTTAGTCTACTGTATTAAGACGGGTTCAAAATAGGTTTTAGTCTACTGTATTAAGACGGCGATCAGGGCTGATCAGTGGGGTGATCAGGGGGGCCCTGCTGGCACCCTCCTTGGCTGGCCTGGGGCCTGTGGGCTGGGGGCAGCTCCTGTTGAACCCGTCTTAATACAGTAGACTAAAACCTATTTTGTCATTTTGGTATGATTAACATATTGATGTCTTTATTGGACATGAAAGGGTAATGTATAATTAGTTGCAATATTTAGCAAGGTAAGCATTCTTACCATTTTGCTGACGATGACCAAAATATTTACAATTTCCAGTAAAATCAGGCTCTGTCTACACACTGTCCTGAAACTGTGGTCACAAGTCACAAGAGAATTTTATATTGTCAGATCTTCATTCTCAATCCTTAATAATCTCTCCATTTGCTGCTGTTGATTATAGTCCTTTTTTAAATTTATTTTTATTGATATATAATCGATGTGTAATCTTATGTTAATTTCAAGTGTACAACATAATGATTTGATATTTGTATATATTGCAAAATGATCATCACAATAAGTCTATTTAACATGTCACCATACATTAAAAATATTTTTCTTGTGACGAGTATCCTTCTTGAACATCTCCTCTCACTTCTTTCTATCGTCTTCTCTCTAAACGTTTTTGCCTGACCTCTGCTCAGACCATCTTTCTCTTCTCTGTCCCCCAGTGTGATAGTATGTCTCACCCTGTGGGATGCCTCAAGGTATAAATCCTGATTCAGTTCCACTTTGTGTGTGACTTCCAAATAATAAGATGACTGGAGAAGTTAATGCTTACACCTTATAAACTTGCCTCGGTTTACTCATCTGCAAAATGAAGGAAGAGGTTAATTTGTGTTCCTCAGATATTCAAACTAAGATGCTCAGAGCTCTAAACTTTCATATCAGTACCTCAAGGACCTCTGCAGAAAGTGAGAGAAAAGCATCATAAATGGGATATTTTAGACTCTCTCCCTAGCAGTACTTAAACCAACACTGCTTTTACCCATTGTATGTATTATTGTTCCATGGGGTTTCATGTGAAACAAAAAAGAAGTCTGCAGCCCTTGGCCAGTATGTCTCAGTTGGTTGGAGTGTTGTGCTGTACACTGAAAGATAATGGGTTTGATCCCCCCCACCCCGTGATTGTTTTTCTCTCACACATTGATGTTTCTCTCTCTCCCTCTCCCTTTCTCTCTCTCTAAAAAATCAATAAAAACATAGCTTTGGATGAGGATTAAAAAAAAAATTCTGCAAAAAAAGTGAAAACTTCATTAAATGAAAAGAAATCTAAATCAGTGCTTCTCAGTTTTTTTTTAACTATGGCCCCTTATGAGTCTTTGTAGACATTTTTTCTCATTGCCCCCTGTGAAATTTTAATACTTTAGATATAATGTATACTAGTATTTGTTTAAGTACTATATGTTTATCAGGTTTTTTACATTAAAAATTGGTTCTTTTTTACCCCCTAAGAACCAATTTTCATACTTTTGATATGGGGTACTAAGGGTGATAGTGTCTTCCCTCCCAATCTCTAAATGCTCTAAATAACCCACTAAATGACTGAGTGACTTTGAGCTACTCATCCGATGAGAATCTCTATTTTCACTTACAAAACAGAAGAAATAATTTATAAGCATATTATCAAGATTAATTGAGGTAACATGAAAGGTTCTAGCAAAGTGCTTGGTACATTAATATATACTCAATAAGTGTTAATTTTTCTTCTCCTTGAAAGTCCCATCCAATCTGACATTTTATAAAATCACAATTCTATGTGGATATTCCCAATTTACACATTAGCAAAACCGAACCTCTCACAATCCCAATCTCAATGCCCACTTCTGCCAGTACCACCACTATCCTTCAGTATTCCAGATAGAAAGCCTGAAAGTTCTCTCTGACTTTTCCTTTTCTTTGACAAATTACACCCAACTCAAGGTGGTATAGGGGAAAAAATGAGCGCCATCCAAAAAGCTGAAAAAGGAGGAGCAAAGTAAGGTTGCCCTTGTGAGAATTAAACTAATTAAATTAGCACATGTTGGGAAGTTGTTGGGTTTTTTTTTTTTTCTGGGTTAACAGATGGGTAACTTTGACTTCAAGAGTATATTAATCGATGTAGAGAAAGATATCATCAGAAGTTTCGCAGTTAGAATGAGAAAGGGGAAAACATGAGGCTATCGCACAGACACCTAAAATTCAGCACCTGCAAAAGTGAACTCTGGGCATTTTCTCTTCACATCTGCTTCTCACCCAGTAGGCTCACCTTAATGAATAGCAACAAGACCTGCCCACTTACTTCACAGAAGTGTGCTCCATTTCACACCCAGCCTCTAAATTCTGCCAATTTCTCATCCTTAATACCTCTCAAATCCGTTCTCTCTGCACCATTGCCCCTGCTCAGACCAGGCTCTGCCTGTTCATTCTCGTGGCCGAACCAGCCTCCAATTGCTTTCTCAGTCCACACTCTGATCCTGCCAGCAGCTGCCACAGAAATCTCTGTGAGCAGAAATCTCTATCTGATCATCTAGTTACTCGCCGGGGTTTAAAATCCAGCTACCCCACTCTCCCTCCCCTCCAAAAGAATAGGAGGGGAAAGCTGTCAAGCAGCTACTGCCACAAACCAAACTGATGTGGCAATATTGCCTTATTAGAGAATTGGCAGTGGAAAAACATTTTGACGAATTGCTTCATGTCATAAATGTCTACCTTCTGTTGACCTTAAAAGAGACAAAGTTGGCCTAACATAGAGAATGGAGTGATCCCTGAATTTAGGAAGCTTTTAATACACTTAGCCAGTCACCCACACTCAGCAGATCCTTTTCTCTGCACTTTAAGATGTTTACTTTTTCTTCCTGCACAGGAAGAAGAGATCTGCATCTTAATAAGTAGAGAATTCACACGGTTTCAGTGTCAAAATGTTTTTGATTAGTTTCTATAAACAATTTCTTTGGGAACACAGTTTAATTTCTCAGTATTGTTCTACCATTCCTATAATTAGGAAGCCAAATTCATAGTTCTGAATTGTTTAGATTTGGATATATTTCCTCTCTTCATTTTCCTAGTTTTAATTTTACTGCAAAACCTCTTCAAAATTCTGCAATTTAGATCTACAGTATATTGTCATCTCTCTTCTTTTCCAATGATTTTTTTCCTTTACATTAGGTTGTGTCTTCAAAAGTAACTTTCCAAGGTTTTTCTTTTCTTAAAGGCAAATGCTGGAGCCTAATTATCATCCCACCATATGGTTTCTCCTCTCTGCTTTATTCCTCAAAACTCTCACGCAGTTCTGCAATTGCTATCGAAATTCATCGGACCTCCTCCCATTATATGTGTACACCTCTGAACTTGCCATCTGCTGTTGTCCTTCAGGTGGTTTCTGAATCCTGAATTCCTTTTAAGGTCTTGCCATTTCTATAACTCTATTTCTCACCCCTCTCAGTGATATGATTCCTAAACCTAATTTCTACTTCTTACTAACAGGAGGGAGTGAACTGTTGCAAACAAAATAAAACATCCTCTCATCGTTTATACCATGACAAGAAAAAGTTGCACCCTACCCATTTTCTGAATAGTGGTCTTGAGCAAGGACAAATTACTTTGGCAAAGGAAGAAATGAGGAGAGCTGTTCCAATACACTATTGTCCTATTAAAGTCCTCGGGGAAGATGAACACCCAGGGGACTCTAGCCCAGAATGTTTTTGACAGATAAAACCACAAGACTATGGAACATATGTTAGCCTTCCATCAAATCTCGGTTTGACCTTAATGTTCAGGCATAGGCTATTTACTTTTAGCAACCACATGACTAAATGTTTTTGAAATTAAGTAGTACTTGCAGTTCGACCTAACTTTCTAGACTGAGGTTTCAGAAGACAGAACCTCATTCCAATATTTCAGAATGTGGAGTATCTGATCTTTTTCATCTAATTAGTACATATGATTTCATGCATTTCACCATGTCCTCCCTCAGCCTTCACTCTTTCCATTGAAAGCATTCCTGTCTTTGAGTTCTCTTTCCATACAGCAGCACACGATCCCTTCAGTTGTTTTGTTGATCATAGATAGATATTTCTTGACTTCAGTGTATCTCCTAGCATACAATGACCAGCACCACAAACTGAATTTCGGATGTAGATAAACCATGCCTTTATAGGACAGTGGGATACTATTTTCATTTGATTTCAAAATATTCAAACATGAAAATGTACCCATTACCAGATGAATGGTTTACCTATTAGTGGTCCAGTAGTTCTATTCAAAATAGAAAACTTCTTATATTAATATATTATGTGAAAAGCATTTTATAAAGTGAAAACCACCCTTAAAACATAATTGATGCCCTAACCGGTTTGGCTCAGTGGATAGAGCGTCGGCCTGCGGACTGAAAGGTCCCAGGTTCGATTCTGGTCAAGGGCATGTACCTTGGTTGTGGGCACATCCCCATTAGGAGTTGTGCAGGAGGCAGCTGATCGATGTTTCTCTCCCATCGATGTTTCTAACTCTCTATCCCTCTCCCTTCCTCTCTGTAAAAAAAAAATCAATAAAATATATTTTTTAAAAAACATAATTGATAATTTACATATTCTATTTTTAAAATTTTATATTTTAAATATTTATATTATATATTAGGCCCTGGCCACTGTGGCTCAGTTGGTTGGAGTGTCATCCTGTGCACTGAAAGGTCACAGGTTTGATTCCCCATCAGGGTACATATGGGAGCTACAGGTTCAATCCTCATCAGGGGGCATATGGAAGACAACTGATCAATGTTTCTCTCTCATATTGATCTTTTTATCTCTCTCCCTCTCCCTTCCTCTCTCTCTGAAATCAATTTAAATAAATAAATAAATAAAATATATATTAGGAATTGTTAAAATTTTCCTTTATCTATATACTAGAAGCCTGGTGCATGACATTTGTGCACTGGGGAGTGAGGGGCGTCCCTCAGCCCGGCCTGCACCCTCTCACAGTCCAGGACCCCATGGGAGATGTCCGCCTGCCGGCTTAGGCCCACTCCCCGTGCACTCTCCGTGGGCCTAAGCCAGCAGGTGGATATCTTCAGAGGAGTCCTTAGCACTGCCATGGAGGCAGGAGAGGCTCCCGCCACCGCCACTGAGCCCAGTTTCTGGCTGAGCGGTGCTCCCCCTGTGGGAGCGTACTGACCACCAGGGGGCAGCTTCTGCATTGAGTATCTGCTCCCTGGTGGTCAATGAGCGTGATAGCAACCAGTCGTTCCGCCATTTGGTCAATTTGCATATTAGCCTTTATTATATAGGATATAAAAGCCAAGCAACCGGAATGACTGGAACAACCAGTCGCTATGATGTACACTGAGGTCAGCCAGCCAGCCCGATTGGGGGCAGGAACGGCTGGCCAACCTCCCACGGCCCCTCCCCCTGGCTGGCCCAGCCCCAATGGGCCCTGATCAGGATGGGCCAGCCGGACCCCACCTGTGCACAAATTCATGCACCAGGCCTCTAGTATTTATATATTTAATATAATGTTATACAATATATTAGAAATACTGTATTTTCCGGCATATAAGACAACTGGGCATATAAGATTTTCCTGGGTTAAAAAGTCGTTTTATATGCCGGAAAATACAGTAGTCCAATATATCTAATCCATTATATCTAATCCCATCAATATAGTCCAATATACCATATTTTCCAGAGTATAAAACGACTTTTTAACCCAGGAAAATCTTATACTCCCAGTCATCTTATACGCTGGAAAGTACGATATATAACATTTTATATATACATATATATATATATGGAATTGTTACCATTTTTCATTTCAGGGACTGTCTAATTGATGTTGTGAAGTTAGCTGAAAGCATGACAGATGGCAGGAAAACAACATTTACTGTTAAAACTATGTCATAAATCATTCATAAGTAAATCATTTATCCTTCACAAACAATCAGGGCTTGAAGTGATCACAACCTGGGGGCTGATAGAAAGTGCACATTTGGAGATACATTTGCCAGAATTGTTTCCATTGCAAGTCACAAATTCTCAACTCAAACTGGCTTAAACACAGAAGGACATTTCATTTCCCCACAAAGCAGAGAAAAATACTAGGGAAGTTCACATAATAGAAGGAACTAGATCTCAGAAGCTGGACCTGAAGATTAGGACTAGGTACATAATTTGGAAAATAAAGCCTTGTTTTAAAATGATTAAGAATCTCAAGATTGCTACAACAGAGCATTAAACCCTATGTACAAGGCCCTTTCAAGTTCAGAATCCTGTGTGACCATACAGGTGGCATACCCATAAAGCTGGTCCTGCTGGTGAATCAAGTTAACCAGGACTTTCCTTCTTTCTTTCTTCCTGACATCTCATACCTACTTTCCTCTGTTTCTTTTTCTGTGTTTTCCTCATCCTCTGCTACTGCAGTGGCTTAGCCAGTCTTCTTTGTTAATTCAAGCAAATAAAGTCTCAGCGAAACCTCTGATGGGTCAGACCTGAGTGAAATGCCTAGGTGTACTGAAACAGGGGACCAGGCAAGGGAAAGGTGAAGTTACACAAGTGGGACGATAGGATGGACAGAGATGTCTAGTCCACAAGCAATTGGTGGAGAGTTCCTCAAAGAAGTTAGGATGCTCTTACCAATAGTACCAACACAAAAATGGGACAGAACAGTATCCTGAGCAGGAAAAATGGAAATTATCACATAAAACCCACTGTTTGACTAGTCGCCCCAATGGTTGTATTTTTTTTTTTACTCTTTCTGACCCATGGTTATGAAGATGAAATGAGATGATCAATACTACACTATAGACATTCAATAAATTTTAGTTTCTTTTACATTTCCTAATGTTAGTGTGAACCCCAGGGTATAAATAATTTTATCATTAATTTAAGACAGTGATACAATTTTCAAATTTACATGTTAGCCACACAGTGATTATGGCTGGCTCTAAACCTTTTCTGCAAAACGCACATATAAAATGGTTGGCAGGCCCTAGCCTGTTTGGCTCAGTGGATGGAGCCTCAGCCTGCGGACCAAGGGTCCCAGGTTCGATTCTGGTCAAGGGCACGTGTCTCGGTTGCAGGCTCCTCTCTGGCCTGGGCTCTGGTTGGGGCTCCTGCAGGAGTCAACCAATCGATGTGTTTCTCTCACAGCGATATTTCTCTCTGTCTTTCCCTCTTTCTTCCAGTCTTCCTAAAAATCAACGGGAGAATATCCTCAGGTGAGGATTTAAAAAAATAATAAAATAAAATGGTTGACAGAAAGCTGAAGAACACCTGGCAGGACAAGTAACAAGAAACTTTTGTTCCCAAAATGAAGACCGTGACTCTTTTTTTTCCAGAGCCGGTTTTCACGGGTAGAGACAATACACATTAATTGTGAAGATTTGATCTGTCCCTTAATTCCCCTCAGTACAAATGAACAGTCTGTAATGATAAACAAAGAGAGTTCATCTAAAGATATGGAGGTAAGAGAGGATTTTTTAAAATTACCAAATATAACTTTCCTATGAATCCTTAGGGCAAACCACTTTATAGGCATTCCCTACTGGCTACCACCTATTCAGGTATCCAGGCTGTTTTATTTTGGTGCCTTTCGCATTCAGCTTTCCATACTAGAGTTTCCTTCCTTTTACATGTGGGTATACTGGTTGCACCTAGCCTATGCATTATTTACAGTTTATTGAAGAATAGAAAAAGGCTCTCCATAACCTCAGAGAGGAAGGAATTAACTTTAATTTCAAGGAAGAGCTGAATAGGGGATTCATTGTAGATGAGAGAATTGGTAAAAGAAAACATAGAATCAATATTTTGCTTTCACTGCACAGTCACACTAATATGTAGAATTGGGCAGTCACTAATATAAACAGTCAGTCTTCTTTAAAGCTAAACGTTTTGGCAATTATCTACCTAACTACTTGATTCTTTTCTCTGCTTTACTTTTGTTAATATGGACTATACCTTCAAAACTAAATTTGTGACAAACTATTTTTAATCATGGTAGATGATTAGTACATTTCTGTGTGGTTGCAAAATATATTACATAACTGAAAATATAAAGTATTTTATGTGCACTGATCCATGGAACCTCCTCTGTCTATATTTAATCCTTTTTTTGTCTCATGAAGCATGTTAAATGTAAAATATATGATCTATCTTTGCCACGCCCCCCACTTTCCTCCCCTCTTTCTTTTAATGCTGAGGATTCAAAGCCTTTATAACTGCCCTGGAAAAGCAAGTCATAGCTGCGAGATGGATTTTCACATGCACTTAGAGATACCTGAGACCAAACAAATAGTTTATTTGCCTTAATTGCCATGTAATATGATAGAACAACAGATGTTCTCTTACATGTGGTTGTCTAATTTACTTCATTATTTCTGTCCATTTACATGAGTCATTCTGAACATTAGTATTGAGAAAACATAATTGAGTCTTCTCCTCTTGGTAAGCAAAATCTAATATCTCACATTAATATGTCATCTTTCAATACTAAAACTTAGAAGAATGCCTATTACCAACCACAACTTTACATCATGCACAAATAAAATATCTGTGTCATTCTTTAGCTTCATGCAAAAATATCATAATGCATTGTATAACAGCAGCAGCAAGAAAACAAATACAGCTGCTACCACACTCTCATGCTCTCTAAGGCATTTAACATCTGCAAAAGGTTATTTGATCTTTATTCATAAATCCTGGCAAATTCAATCATTTCCCCCTCCCAAATTCATGTACATTCACACATTCTGGAAGTCTAGAAATTTGCCCATAGTTATATTTAAAGCTGCAATTTAAATGTGACTAGTTTTGAAAGAAATGAATGACTTGGACTAAAATTACTCAACATCAAGCATGTTCTAGAAAACCTTTTAGATCAGGATCCATTTTTCTATTATGTCTGCCTAATACTAGGAATGCTAAAGTACCTTGAGCCACTTAAGAAAGAAACTGACATGATTTTCCATTATATAATATAGCTGACCATAGAATATTTAAATTGGTTTCAAATTTTAGGTTAATGTTCTTACTGCTGTCCTGCTACTTACCTTAATTCATCTCAGTATTTTATGGTGTTAGACATTACTGTCTGCATACTGATCACAGAAGTTTTAAATGTAGTATCTCCTTTCTCCTCATTAGTGCTGCTACTAAACTTCACTTCTTAAAAAAAAAAAAAAGAGTATATTATATGCTATTTATATATTCCAAAACAGGTAATTATACTGTTGAATGATACTGCCTGGTATGGTACTTTAATTCTTCAGTGGTGTATAACTTGATTGTAAGCATCCAGAGAATATGTACTAAGCTTATCATTATTTTAATGACAAAGGTAAAATAAATATGGTAATAAAAATCCAGCATAAAGAAGATTATAAAACACCACATAAAAATCTCCCATTCTTTACTCCAAGTTCTATTTGGCAAAGATAACCACATTTAGCTGTATTTATTTCAAGTTCTTCTGGTCATTACCTCCATAACATTAAATATTATATTTATGCCTTGTTTTTTCAATGTATTGGTACTCAACAGTATAAACTGACTCTATTATGAAAGACTAGAGGCCCAGTGCACGAATTTGTGCACCTTGAAAGGAACTGTAGGCCACAAGGCTGCAGTGGGCACAAGGGTGGGTCTTGGCCCATCCTCTGTGTCCCCGCCCAACCTTTCCTGCCTCAGCCCTAGGTCCCCTGTCTGCTGGCAGCCCAGATCCTGCTGCCGATGCTCCCACGCGCTGACAGTGCCAGCCCTGCTCACACCTGCTGATGGTGTGGAATGATTGGGGCTGGGTGCTAGCGGCTGCTGCTGCCCCGATTGCCCCTCAGGAGTGGGAGGGGGGAGGTAGAGCTGCCCTCAGGGATGATTTGGGCCAGCAGACGCCACTCACACCTGCTGATGGCTGATTGAGGCTGGCGCCAGGTGCTGGCAGCAGGTATGAATGGGGCACAGCGCCAGCAGCAGGTGCAAGCGCCAGCAGGACCACAGGACCAAAGAATTTTCAGTAACCACCAGAGGCTTGCCCTGATGACAGTGGACGACGCGCCTCAGTCTGATGCCCGCCATGTTCCACGTGCGCCTCCTGGTGGTCAGCGCCCGTCATAGAGACCAGTTGTTCAGTTGTTCTGCCATTCGGTCTATTTGCATATTAGGAATATATATATATATATATGTGTGTGTATGTGTGTATATATATATGAGAAAATTAGCTTATTTCTACTTCTTTTTCCATCTCTTCCTCCCAAATTTTGTTAACTTTTATTTCTGTTCAATTAGTTATCTTTATTTTTATATACATATATGCACAAAATATTTTAAAATTTATTCTAAGTATATAAATATGATAATATGGTATAGGTTCTCTCTCTCTCTCTCTCTTTAGTTAATCCTCTCCCAAGGATATTTTTCCATTAATTTTTTAGAGATAGTATAAGGGATGGGGAGAGACAAAGAGAGAGAAACATCAATGTGAGAGAGACACATCAATTGGTTGTGGGCATGCCCTGAACCAGGGCCAGGGATCAAGCCCTTGACCAGAATTGAACCCAGGACCCTTTAGTCTGTGGCCGACGCTCTGTCCACTGAGCAAACTGGCTAGGGTTATATGTTTTATCTTAATGCATTTTTTCCTTTCTGTTTTTCTGCCTAATTCTCCATCTCTCAATTTAGAAACACAGTCTCTAACATTAACAAATGTTTACAGCCTATTAAAAATCCTTTGATATTTCTTCATGATTATATAATCATATGAAACATACACATTGCTTAATTGATATAGAGTTTCAGTGTTGCAAGATAAAAAAAAAAACTTCTGGAGATCTGTTGTACAACAACTTAAATATACTTAACACTACTAAATGGCACAGTTAAAAATGGTTAAAATTGTAAATTTTATAAGCTTTTACACAATTAAAAATACTTTAAAAAATACACAGTTATATAATCGTACACATGTGTTTAACATAGGAAGTCTTCGTTGCACAGTTTCTATGTAAATGAGTTTCATTTCCCACAGTTCAGTTAAATAACACCAGTGCTCCAATAACATGGTTAAATTTCAGTTGCCATGGAATGGAGTACAAACTGTGAATGATTACATGAAGTACAAACTTCACTGCTAGCTTATCAGTCCACAAATCACCATGTAAATAACAAATGAACATCATGATCCATGACTAATCACGTCTCTTCTTTCAAAATCTGTTGGTGACTGGTCACTGCACATTTTTTTTTTTTTTACTCAGTTCATGCACTGACAGCAGAGCATGTCATTGAGTCGCCTCCTTGTCTCCCAGTGATAAAACCATGTTACAAAAATAAATAACCAAAAGAGGGAAATGGCAACAATGATGAAAGGGCAGCAAAGAAATGAAAAGTGATAATGCTGGAAGTGAAATTAGAATTGAACATAAATGGGGTTATAAAGAAATAGCTAGCCATGGGAATGCAGACACTGCTGCCATTCAAGAGACTCTTGCTAGGTAGCTGAGGAACTTAAAAATGGTGGACTGATCAAATAAAGCATGAAAGTGGTTATGAAGAGAAGGAGATCCCTGAGGAAGTGACACCAACAAAAAACACTTCATATAAAAGGCTTTTCTGGAGACATCTATATATATAAAAGCCTAAGCGACCAAACAACCAAACGACTGTTTGACTGGTTGCTATGACGTGCACTGACCACTAGGGGGAAGATGCTCAATGCAGGAGCTGCCCCCTGATGGTCAGGGCAGCGAGGCCCGGATGAGCAGGAGTGGTGCAGTGCCAGGCCCATGCTCAGGCTCCTCCCCGGCCGCCTGCCACTTTGTTCACTACTACATCACTTGGGGGATGTTGGACTGCCAGTTTTGGGGATCAGGTCTGCAGGGATCCAGCCAAAACTGGCAGTCCAACATCC